>NW_027597765.1:0-2500 GCF_964194155.1 Cetorhinus maximus | reverse complement strand
CCCCCCTTCAATGTACCTACACTATTCAACCTTGAGCACTCCCAGCTCCACATTCTCCCCGCCCTCTGGGTGAAGACATTTCTCCTGAGTTCCCGATGAGTGACTTCCTTAAACTGATAGCCTCCGGGGTCCCCACAGGATGAGACGCTCTCTCTGTCTCCACTTAAATCGCATTAAAAACTCCCCTGATGGGATTTGAATTGAGATCAGCCGAACTTTAGTCCTGAAAAATGTAACTACTGCCTACATGTGTGTGTGTGCCTCTCCCCAGAGCTGGGCTTGTTTCCCACCCCCCTCTTTTGGGCCTCCTGTTACTGACAGGGACAGGTTGATCCGAAACGCTGACTGACTCAGTCCCAGCTGTTGACCTGTGATAAACTGGGACCCTCCTACTGAGCCCGGCCCAGCCTGTGAGGCGTTGGGTGGGAGGGAGTGGGGCAGGCCCTGTGTCGGCCTACAGCTTCTGCTGTGTTATCCTTAAAGGGACAGTGACTGGTTTCCCCCACCCTCCCCACCCCTGGCGAACGGCGCCCAAGAACCGGGGACTGTGCAGTAGCTCCCCGTCCAGCTCCTGATGCTCCCCCTGCCCCTCTCATTTGCGACTGCCCGGTTTGGTAATCACTGGCTCAGGACAGCAATACAATCCGTGCTCTCCCCACCTCCCCGACCTCTCACCTCTCACCTCTCGCCTCCAAAGGCCGGTCGGTCAGTGTGGAACCGCGATCACGTTAATAACTTGTATTTATATCTCGTCTTTCAACATAGTCAACCATCCCCTGGTGCGCCCCGGGGAGTGTAACCAGACCCGAGATCAAGCCATAGGGAGATGCTAGAGAGGGACGGGTGACCAAATATACGGTCAAGGGTTGTAATGAGCGTCTTAAAGGAGGAAGAGAGGTGGAGAGGTTTAGGGAGGGAATTCCAGAGCTTAGGGAGGGTTGTAGGGGCTGGGAGAGGTTACAGAGATAGGGAGGGTTGTAGGGGCTGGAGGAGGTTACAGAGATAGGGAGGGGTGTAGGGGCTGGAGGAGGTTACAGAGATAGGGAGGGTTGTAGGGGCTGGAGGAGATTACGGAGATAGGGAGGGTTGTAGGGGCTGGAGGAGGTTACAGAGATAGGGAGGGGTGTAGGGGCTGGAGGAGGTTCCAGAGATAGGGAGGGGTGTAGGGGCTGGAGGAGGTTACAGAGATAGGGAGGGTTGTAGGGGCTGGAGGAGGTTACAGAGATAGGGAGGGGTGTAGGGGCTGGAGGAGGTTACAGAGATAGGGAGGGTTGTAGGGGCTGGAGAAGGTTACAGAGATAGGGTTGTAGGGGCTGGAGGAGGTTACAGAGATAGGGAGGGGGGTTAACGAGGCCCTGAAGGAATTTGGAAATAAAGGTGAGAATGTTTAAATCGAGACGTTTCGCGATGAGGAGTCGATTACTGTAGGTCGGCTCCCTTTGTCAGCGCTGAGGGAGTGCTGCACTGTCAGAGGTGCCGTCTTTCAGGGTGAGAAGCTAAACCAAGGCCCCGTCTACCCTCTCTGGTGGATGTGAAAGATCCCACTGCCACTCATGGGAGCGGGGAAGGGGTAGCGGGGAAAAGAGGTTTTCAACGGTGATATTTATCTTCCAACCAAGATTGCGGAAACATTACTGCTGTTTGTGGGATCTTGCTGTGTGAAAATAATTTGCTGTCGGTCAGTGGCAGGATATCTCGTTTGGGTGTAAAGCGCTTTGGAACATGCTGAGGATGTGCCAGGCACTGTGGAAATGCAATTCTTTCCACTCACGCCTAGCTTTACCTGTTTGAATCTCCCATTCGCCCACCACCAACCCTCCTTTTGTTCTCAAGGTCCAGCCTCTGGCCTGTGCTGAGATCACCGATCTACCTGCTGTCTGGAGATTCACAGAGTGATGGAATTGTTACGCTACAGAAGGAGGCCATTCGGCCCATCGTGCCTGCACCGGCTCTCCGAATGAGCAGTTCCCTCAGCGCCAATCCCCACCCTTCACCCCTTAACCTAGTGTCCTCGGCCCAACCATCTTCAGCTGCTTCATCAATGAGCTTCCTTCCATCATAAGGTCAGAAGTGGGGATGTTTGCTGATGATTGCACAATGTTCAGCACCATTCGCGACTCCTCAGATACTGAAGCAGCCCAAGTCCAAATGCAGCAAGACCTGGACAATATCCAGGCTTGGGCTGACAAGTGGAAAGTAACATTCACGCCACACAAGTGCCAGGCAATGACCATCTCCAACAAGAGAGAATCTAACCATCGCCCCTTGATGTTCAATGGCATTACCATCACTGAATCCCCCACTCTCAACACCCTGGGGGTTACAGTTGAACTGGACCAGCCATATAAATACTGTGGCTACCAGAGCAGGTCAGAGGCTGGGAATCCTGCGGAGAGTAACTCACCTCCTGACTCCCCCAAAGCCTGTCCACCATCGACAAGGCACAAGTCAGGAGTGTGATGGAATACTCCCCACTTGCCTGGATGAGTGCAGCTCCCAC
>NW_027597764.1:57500-67046 GCF_964194155.1 Cetorhinus maximus | reverse complement strand
GCCGTTTCTCAGGCTCCCTCTCCGGAATCGAACCCTGATTCCCCGTTACCCGTGGTCACCATGGTAGGCACAGAAAGTACCATCGAAAGTTGATAGGGCAGACATTCGAATGAGTCGTCGCCGTCACGAGGACTTGCGATCTGCCCGAGGTTATCTAGAGTCACCAAAGCTGCCGGGCGGGCCCGGATTGGTTTTGGTCTGATAAATGCGCGCATCCCCGCATGGGTCAGCGCTCGTTTGCATGTATTAGCTCTAGAATTACCACAGTTATCCAAGTAACGTTTGGAGCGATCAAAGGAACCATAACTGATTTAATGAGCCATTCGCAGTTTCACTGTACCGGCCGTGTGTACTTAGACATGCATGGCTTAATCTTTGAGACAAGCATATGCTACTGGCAGGATCAACCAGGTAGCTGAACCTCAGAAAAAAACGGCGACTGTCGAGACAGGGAGCCCGCGACAGTGGCAGAGGGCCAAAGCCGAGAACCTCTTGACAACACGGACAACTAGACCCAAACCTCCTATGTACATATATTGTCGGGAGGTGGTAGAGCCGGCGCATTCGGGACTCGGTGACCGTGCCGGCCGGGACTGTGTCTCAAGACAGACGTCGGACGGGCGCACCAGCCTCCCCCCCTGACAGGGAGGCCAGTGCCGGGCTCAGCTTATTCTCTCGGTGCAAACAAACGGGTACCTTCACCGCGAAGGACGCACACGCACGGGAAGCACTGCGGGGGGGTTGCCGTGTGGACCTTCGTCTTAAGTTATGCCAGAGAAATCGTGCGTTCAGCACAAGGAACGGGTTTTTATTTCTTTTTGCGGGCACCCGGTGTGCTAGCTGCATCACACACTCGGGTGAAGGCGGCGGACCTGGCGATCCAACACCCGTTCCTTCACTGGAAAATCGTGCCACTCGTTTAACATTATCGGCGCCTCGGCCTCACAAGGCGCTGTGGCTTCGAGAGGTGCGCCAGCCACCACTCGAACATGCTAATGTGTCCGTCTGTGACCCGCAGGAAACAGAAGAGCGAGGGTATTCCGCTCAGCCTCAGCGCCAGCATACGCGCTGGCCGGCCGAGGGCCCTACCGCATCGGACACCTAGCACCGCATCTTTCCTTTGAGGAGCGAGACACACGCACACCGCTTCCCCGCCACCGAGCACACGTCTGCTTTCGGAGCCAGCGTGGCCTCGCTCGGGTACTGGTTCAACCGCGGGTGGAGGGGTGGTCCGCAGCGGTGCAATTTTCTTATTTTTGCAACAACCGAAGCAACCTGCTGGCGCTCGCACGGCTAGGAAATGCCGACTGGCGTGCGTCGCCTGCGTTCAAAACGGTTCTGGGCACGCACACGGTGTTGACTCTGCCCATGTCAAACACTGCAGTGTGCAACCCAAGGGGACTCAGGCACCCCGCCCGCCCCCTAGGTGCCTGTGAACAGGCTTTGTATTTTTATTTTTCATCATCAAGTACACCGCCAGGTGAAACTTTGTGATTTTTTTTTTTGCTGCTCATAAATACAATTTTCTTATTTGTAAAACAACGGAAGCAACCTGTTGGCGCTCGCACGGAGAGGAAATGCCGACCGGCGTGCGTCGCCTGCGTTCAAAAGGGTTCTGGGCACGCACACAGTGTTGACTCTGTCCATGTCAAACACTCTAGTGTGCAACCCAAGGGGACTCAGGCACCCCCGCCCCAAAGGTGCCTGTGAACAGACTTTGTATTTTTATTTTTCATCATCAAGTACACCGCCAGGTGACACTTTGTGATTTTTTTTGTTCATAAATACACATGTATATATATATATATATATTTGACACTTTGTCATTTTGTCTGTTCTTTTCGCCACAGGCCAAGTTTATTAAACCAGGGTTACCACCGGTCTGGACCCTGGCCGATATTTCAGACCGACAACGGAGTTCGGAAAGCCCGCACAAATTCATCTTAAATCCTCATATAGGACTTCCGAGAGCTCTTTGAAAGGTATTCTATTTGAAAACGCTTACCACCCTCAAAGTCGCACTTTTCTGGGCATTTTTAAAGTGTGACCGTTGTCTGAAAATGTTCTGAAAATCGTGTCCCCGAAAATCTCCGGGTACCCCGCCAACCTCCCCTGCCAACAATTGCAACCGTAAGGTCGGGCGGTAGGCCTACCGTCCAGGAGGCCCCAAAGCCCGCAAAACGCCATTTTGCCATTTTCTCATCGGGACTTCCGAGGGGAACTCATTAACGAGCTCCAGGAGTGGTATGCCAGAAATTGCAACTTGACCCGTCGCCGGGCACACCCGCTACTCTCTGCGGGAATACCCCCACCGGGTGCCGGGTAAAGGCCTCGGATCTGACCTCATGGACTTCCGTCTGCGCACGGATTTTGCTCTCGCGGGCCCAAGAGCCACTTTCCACGGCCTACCAACGCAATCCGAAGTGCATTGGCCAACCATTACAACGGGAAACACTTTGCCTCTCCACCAGAGACTAAGTCCAATTGGTTAACCATTTCTCAGGAAAACACTTTGCCTCTCTGCCAGAGACTTAAGTCCAATTGGTTAACCATTTCTCATGGCCGCAATTTGCCTGCCGTTCAGAGACCAAGTCCAATTGGTTAACCATTTCTCTTGAAAACACTTTGCCTCTCCGCCAGAGACTAAGTCCAATTGGTTAACCATTTCTCAGGAAAACGCTTTGCCTCTCTGCCAGAGACTAAGTCCAACTGGTTAACCATTTCTCTTGAAAACACTTTGCCTCTCTGCCAGAGACTAAGTCCAATTGGTTATCCATTTCTCGTGAAAACACTTTGCCTCTCTGCCAGAGACTAAGTCCAATTGGTTAACCATTTCTCAGGAAAACACTTTGCCTCTCTGCCAGAGACTAAGTCCAATTGGTTAACCATTTCTCGTGAAAACACTTTGTCTCTCCGCCAGAGACTAAGTCCAATTGGTTAATCATTTCTCAAGGCCACAATTTGCCTGCCGTTCAGAGACCAAGTCCAATTGGTTAACCATTTCTCTTGAAATCACTTTGCCTCTCTGCCAGAGACTAAGTCCAATTGGTTAACCATTTCTCTTGAAAACACTTTGCCTCTCTGCCAGAGACTAAGTCCATTTGGTTAACCATTTCTCTTGAAAACACTTTGTCTCTCCGCCAGAGACTAAGTCCAATTGGTTAACCATTTCTCGTGAAAACACTTTGTCTCTCCGCCAGAGACTAAGTCCAATTGGTTAACCATTTCTCTGGAAAACACTTTGCCTCTCTGCCAGAGACTAAGTCCAATTGGTTAACCATTTCTCAGGAAAACACTTTGCCTCTCTGCCAGAGACTAAGTCCCATTGGTTAACCATTTCTCGTGAAAACACTTTGTCTCTCCGCCAGAGACTAAGTCCAATTGGTTAATCATTTCTCAAGGCCACAATTTGCCTGCCGTTCAGAGACCAAGTCCAATTGGTTACCCATTTCTCTTGAAAACACTTTGCCTCTCTGCCAGAGACTAAGTCCAATTGGTTAACCATTTCTCTTGAAAACACTTTGCCTCTCTGCCAGAGACCAAGTCCAATTGGTTAACCATTTCTCGTGAAAACACTTTGCCTCTCTGCCAGAGACTAAGTCCAATTGGTTATCCATTTCTCTTGAAAAAACTTTGTCTCTCCGCCAGAGACGAAGTCCAATTGGTTAACCATTTCTCTTGAAAACACTTTGCCTCTCTGCCAGAGACTAAGTCCAATTGGTTAACCATTTCTCGTGAAAACACTTTGCCTCTCTGCCAGAGACTAAGTCCAATTGGTTAATCATTTCTCTTGAAAACACTTTGCCTCTCTGCCAGAGACTAAGTCCAATTGGTTAACCATTTCTCGTGAGAACACTTTGCCTCTCTGCCAGAGACTAAGTCCAATTGGTTCACCATTTCTCTTGAAAACACTTTGTCTCTCCGCCAGAGACTAAGTCCAATTGGTTAACCATTTCTCTTGAAAACACTTTGCCTCTCTGCCAGAGACTAAGTCCAATTGGTTAACCATTTCTCGTGAAAACACTTTGCCTCTCTGCCAGAGACTAAGTCCAATTGGTTAACCATTTCTCAGTGGCACACCGAGGGCAATCTGTAACGTCTCGCGGGCCCGGGGGCCCCTTTGCACGGCCTGCCAATGCAATCCGAGGCGCACTGTCCTTCGTTTGGTTAACCATTTCTCAGGGGCACACCGAGGGCACCCTGCATTGTCTCGCGGGCCCGGAGGCCACTTTGCACGGCCTGCCAATGCAATCCGAGGTGCTTCGCCCTTGGCCGCCTTCCCGGCCGGCTTCGGGACGTTTCGGGGGCTCTCACCGGGGCAAATCCGGTCCCCCGGGCGATTAGGAGGCCTCCCCGGGCAGGCCCGGGCTTCAGGCCGCCGCTTTTCCATCCCGGCCGAAAGAGGCGAAAAATGCCGAAAATGGCCAAAAATGGCCGCCGGCAGGGCCTGTCGGTCGGTTTGGCGGCAGCCTGGGTCGGTCCCTGCAGACCTGGAGGCTCGAGAAGGTTTTTGGCGATGTCGACCGATTCTCGATTTGCCACCTCCTACTATTCTGCAGGTACCCCGCCAACCTCCCCTGCCAACAATTCCAACCGTAAGGTCGGGCGGTAGTCCTACCGTCCAGGAGGCCCCAAAGCCCGCAAAACGCCATTTTGCCCTTTCCTCATCGGGACTTCCGAGGGGAACTCATTAACCAGCTCCAGGAGTGGCATGCCAGAAAATGCAACTTGACCCGTCGCCGGGCAGATTCGCTACTCTCTGCGGGAATACCCCCACCGGGTGCCGGGTAAAGGCCTCGGATCTGACCTCATGGACTTCCGTCTGTGCACGGATTTTGCTCTCGCGGGCCCAAGAGCCACTTTGCCCGGCCTGCCAATGCAACCCGAGGTCCATTGTCCTCATTGGTTAACCATTTCTCGTGAAAACACTTTGCCTCTCTGCCAGAGACGAAGTCCAATTGGTTAACCATTTCTCGTGAAAACACTTTGTCTCTCCGCCAGAGACTAAGTCCAATTGGTTAACCATTTCTCAGGGGCTCACCGAGGGCAATCTGTAACGTCTCGCGGGCCCGGGGGCCCCTTTGCACGGCCTGCCAATGCAATCCGAGGCGCACTGTCCTTCGTTTGGTTAACCATTTCTCAGGGGCACACCGAGGGCACCCTGCATTGTCTCGCGGGCCCGGAGGCCACTTTGCACGGCCTGCCAATGCAATCCGAGGTGCTTCGTCCTTGGCCGCCTTCCCGGCCGGCTTCGGGACGTTTCCGGGGCTCTCACCGGGGCAAATCCGGTCCCCCGGGCGATTAGGAGGCCTCCCCGGGCAGGCCCGGGCTTCAGGCCGCCGCTTTTCCATCCCGGCCGAAAGAGGCGAAAAATGCCGAAAATGGCCAAAAATGGCCGCCGGCAGGGCCTGTCGGTCGGTTTGGCGGCAGCCTGGGTCGGTCCCTGCAGACCTGGAGGCTCGAGAAGGTTTTTGGCGATGTCGACCGATTCTCGATTTGCCACCTCCTACTATTCTGCAGGTACCCCGCCAACCTCCCCTGCCGACAATTCCAACCGTAAGGTCGGGCGGTAGTCCTACCGACGAAGAGGCCCCAAAGCCCGCAAAACGCCATTTTGCCCTTTCCTCATCGGGACTTCCGAGGGGAACTCATGAACCAGCTCCAGGAGTGGCATGCCAGAAATTGCAACTTGACCCGTCGCCGGGCGCACTCGCTGCTCTTTGCGGGAATACCCCCACCGGGCGCCGGGTAAGAGCCTCGGATCTGACCTCATGGGCTTCCGTCCTCGCACGGATTTTGCTCTCCCGGGCCCAGGGGCCACTTTCCCCGGCCTTGCGAAGGCAATCGGAGGTGCTTCGCCCTCGAAACCGCCTTCCCGGCCGGCTTCGGGACGTTTCCGGGGCAAATCCGGTCCCGCGGGCGAAGGGGAGCCTTCCCCGGGCACGCCCGGGCTTCAGGCCGCCGCTTTCCGTGACCTACCGAAAGACGCGAAAAATGCCGAAAATGGCCAAAAATGGCCGCCCGGCACGGCCTCGCGGTCGGTTTGGGGGCAGCCTGGGTCGGTCCCTGCAGACCTGGAGGCTCGAGAAGGCACTTGGCGATGTCGACCGATTCTCGATTTGCCACCTCCTACTATTCTGCAGGTACCCCGCCAACCTCCCCAGCCAACAAATCGCAAATGCCGATCGGCGGGTGACCGTCCGGTAGTCATGCCGACGAAGAGGCACCTAGGCCCCGCAAACGCTTCCAAATCCGACCCCATCCCGGACCGGTTCTTTTTTAAAAAAGGCTCCCAGGATTCCGGATTTTTTCCTGCCGCACTCGGGACCACCCGACGGACACGAAACCGGGAACCTTTCCCCGGTCCGACCCTCCTCGGCCCGGCCAGCCGACGCCGAAGCGGCCGACTGGTTAATGATTTCACCCTGCTCCGACGTGACGCGTTTTCCAACCGCGCATGCGCGGCTCTGCCACCCGAACCGCCCCCTCACGTGGGGGCTCTGGGTCCGCCCCCCGGCAGCCATTTCCTCCTGCCGGTCCGTTATTTTACGCCGTTTTTCGCCCTCCAGCCCTGCCGGAATGCTGCCTGCTCGCTGGTTAACCATTTCGCTCCCTGCACTTCGGCTTCTGCCCTGCTGGGGAAGCCCGCTGCTGCCTCTAACCGTACTCACGGGCGGGCGGCTCTCCTGCGCGGCCTCCGGCCACGCCCCCTCACCTGGTTTGCTGGGAACCCGCCCCCGGCAGCCTGTTACTCGTGCCGGTTCGGTCTTATCGGCCCTTTTTGCACCTTCCCTGCCTGCTGGCATGCTTCGGCTCACCGGTCAACCGGTTCCCCGTTCTCCACTTAGACTTTTGAGCTGCGGGGCTGGTCTGCCGCGAACTGCACCCGTATTACGGGGCGGGCGGCTCTACTGCCCGTACGGCTGCCCTGCCTGTTAACTGGTTAACCGTTTCCCCGTCCACTACTTCGTCCCTGGACCTGCCGGTGTGTTCTGCAGCTAACTGCACCCGTATTACGGGGCGGGACGCTCCGCTTACCGGCCGGCTGCCATGCCTGCTTAACTGGTCAACCATTTACTCACATATACTTAGCCCCTGGAGCTGCTGGGCTGGTCGGCGACCTAACTGCACCCTTGTTGCCGGGAGGTCGGCACTAATTGCCGGCCGGCCGGCTGCCCTGCCTGCTAACTGGTAAACCCTTTACCCACATGTACTTAGCCCCTGGATACTGATGGGCTGTTCTGCACCTAACTGCACCCTGATTAGCGGGCGGGCGGCTGTAATTACCGGCCGGCTGCCCTGCCTGCTAACTGGTTAACCATTTACCCACATGTACTTAGCCCCTGGAAACTGATGGGCTGTCCTGCACCTAACTGCACCCTTATTAGCGGGCGGACAGGCGGCCGGCTCTAATTACCGGCCGGCCGGCTGCCCTGCCTTGCTAGCTGGTTAACCATTTACCCACATGTACTTAGCCCCTGGAAACTGATGGGCTGTTCTGCACCTAACTGCACCCTTATTAGTGGGCGGACAGGCGGCCGGCTCTAATTACCGGCCGGCCGGCTGCCCTGCCTGCTAACTGGTTAACCATTTACCCACATGTACTTAGCCCCTGGAAACTGATGGGCTGTCCTGCACCTAACTGCACCCTGATTAGCGGGCGGGCGGCTCTAATTGCCGGCCGGCTGCTCTGCCTGCTAACTGGTTCACCATTGACCCACATGTACTTAGCCCCTGGAAACTGATGGGCTGTCCTGCACCTAACTGCACCCTTATTAGCGGGCGGACAGGCGGCCGGCTGTAATTCCCGGCCGGCTGCGCTGCCTGCTAACTGGTTAACCATTTACCCACATGTACTTAGCCCCTGGAAACTGATGGGCTGTTCTGCAACTCACTGCACCCTTACTGGCGGGCGGACAGGCGGCCGGCTCTAATTACCGGCCGGCCGGCTGCCCTGCCTTGCTAACTGGTTAACCATTTACCCACATGTACTTAGCCCCTGGAAACTGATGGGCTGTTCTGCACCTAACTGCACCCTTATTAGCGGGCGGGCGGCTGTAATTACCGGCCGGCTGCCCTGCCTGCTAACTGGTTAACCTTTTACCCACATGTACTTAGCCCCTGGAAACTGATGGGCTGTTCTGCACCTAACTGCACCCTTACTAGCGGGCGGACAGGCGGCCGGCTCTAATTACCGGCCGGCCGGCTGCCCTGCCTTGCTAACTGGTTAACCATTTACCCACATGTACTTAGCCCCTGGAAACTGATGGGCTGTCCTGCACCTAACTGCACCCTTACTAGCGGGCGGGCGGCTGTAATTAGCGGCCGGCTGCCCTGCCTGCTAACTGGTTCATCATTTACCCACATGTACTTAGCCCCTGGAGCTGCTGGGCTGGTCGGCACCTAACTGCAGCCCTATGGCCGGGAGGTCGGCTCTAATTACCGGCCGGCTGCCCTGCCTGCTAACTGGTTAATCATTTACCCACATGTACTTAGCCCCTGGAGCTGCTGGGCTGGTCGGCACCTAACTGCACCCGTAATGGCCGGGAGGTCGGCTCTAATTACCGGCCGGCTGCCCTGCCTGCTAACTGGTTAACCATTTACCCACATGTACTTAGCCCCTGGAGCTGATGGGCTGTTCTGCACCGAACTGCACCCTGATTAGCGGGCGGGCGGCTCTAATTGCCGGCCGGCTGCCCTGCCTGCTAACTGGTTAACCATTTACCCGCATGTACTTAGCCCCTGGAGCTGCTGGGCTGGCCGGCACCTAACTGCACCCTTATCACCGGGCGGGCGGCTCTAATTACCGGCCGGCCGGCTGCCCTGCCTGCTAACTGGTTCACCATTTACCCACATGTACATAGCCCCTGGAGCTGCTGGGCTGGCCGGCACCTAACTGCACCCTTATCACCGGGCGGGCGGCTCTAATTACCGGCCGGCCGGCTGCCCTGCCTGCTAACTGGTTAACCATTTACCCACATGTACTTAGCCCCTGGAAAATGATGGGCTGTTCTGCACCTATCTGCACCCTGATTAGCGGGCGGGCGGCTCTAATTGCCGGCCGGCTGCTCTGCCTGCTGACTGGTTAACCATTTACCCACATGTCCTTAGCCCCTGGAAGCTGATGGGCTGTTCTGCACCTAACTGCACCCTGATTAGCGGGCGGGCGGCTGTAATTGCCGGCCGGCTGCATTGCCTGCTAACTGGTTAACCATTGACCCACATGTACTTAGCCCCTGGAAACAGAGGGGCTGTTCTGCACCTAACTGCACCCTTATTAGCGGGCGGACAGGCGGACGGCTCTAATTACCGGCCGGCCGGCTGCCCTGCCTGCTAACTGGTTAACCATTTACCCACATGTACTTAGCCCCTTGAAACTGATGGGCTGTTCTGCACCATACTGCACCCTTATTAGCGGGCGGACAGGCGGCCGGCTCTAATTACCGGCCGGCCGGCTGCCCTGCCTGCTAACTGGTTCACCATTTACCCACATGTCCTTAGCCCCTGGAAGCTGATGGGCTGTTCTGCACCAAACTGCACCCTTAT
>NW_027597764.1:37500-45000 GCF_964194155.1 Cetorhinus maximus | reverse complement strand
ATGTCAAACACTCTAGTGTGCAACCCAAGGGGACTCAGGCACCCCCGCCCCAAAGGTGCCTGTGAACAGACTTTGTATTTTTATTTTTCATCATCAAGTACACCGCCAGGTGACACTTTGTGATTTTTTTTGTTCATAAATACACATGTATATATATATATATATATTTGACACTTTGTCATTTTGTCTGTTCTTTTCGCCACAGGCCAAGTTTATTAAACCAGGGTTACCACCGGTCTGGACCCTGGCCGATATTTCAGACCGACAACGGAGTTCGGAAAGCCCGCACAAATTCATCTTAAATCCTCATATAGGACTTCCGAGAGCTCTTTGAAAGGTATTCTATTTGAAAACGCTTACCACCCTCAAAGTCGCACTTTTCTGGGCATTTTTAAAGTGTGACCGTTGTCTGAAAATGTTCTGAAAATCGTGTCCCCGAAAATCTCCGGGTACCCCGCCAACCTCCCCTGCCAACAATTGCAACCGTAAGGTCGGGCGGTAGGCCTACCGTCCAGGAGGCCCCAAAGCCCGCAAAACGCCATTTTGCCATTTTCTCATCGGGACTTCCGAGGGGAACTCATTAACGAGCTCCAGGAGTGGTATGCCAGAAATTGCAACTTGACCCGTCGCCGGGCACACCCGCTACTCTCTGCGGGAATACCCCCACCGGGTGCCGGGTAAAGGCCTCGGATCTGACCTCATGGACTTCCGTCTGCGCACGGATTTTGCTCTCGCGGGCCCAAGAGCCACTTTCCACGGCCTACCAACGCAATCCGAAGTGCATTGGCCAACCATTACAACGGGAAACACTTTGCCTCTCCACCAGAGACTAAGTCCAATTGGTTAACCATTTCTCAGGAAAACACTTTGCCTCTCTGCCAGAGACTTAAGTCCAATTGGTTAACCATTTCTCATGGCCGCAATTTGCCTGCCGTTCAGAGACCAAGTCCAATTGGTTAACCATTTCTCTTGAAAACACTTTGCCTCTCCGCCAGAGACTAAGTCCAATTGGTTAACCATTTCTCAGGAAAACGCTTTGCCTCTCTGCCAGAGACTAAGTCCAACTGGTTAACCATTTCTCTTGAAAACACTTTGCCTCTCTGCCAGAGACTAAGTCCAATTGGTTATCCATTTCTCGTGAAAACACTTTGCCTCTCTGCCAGAGACTAAGTCCAATTGGTTAACCATTTCTCAGGAAAACACTTTGCCTCTCTGCCAGAGACTAAGTCCAATTGGTTAACCATTTCTCGTGAAAACACTTTGTCTCTCCGCCAGAGACTAAGTCCAATTGGTTAATCATTTCTCAAGGCCACAATTTGCCTGCCGTTCAGAGACCAAGTCCAATTGGTTAACCATTTCTCTTGAAATCACTTTGCCTCTCTGCCAGAGACTAAGTCCAATTGGTTAACCATTTCTCTTGAAAACACTTTGCCTCTCTGCCAGAGACTAAGTCCATTTGGTTAACCATTTCTCTTGAAAACACTTTGTCTCTCCGCCAGAGACTAAGTCCAATTGGTTAACCATTTCTCGTGAAAACACTTTGTCTCTCCGCCAGAGACTAAGTCCAATTGGTTAACCATTTCTCTGGAAAACACTTTGCCTCTCTGCCAGAGACTAAGTCCAATTGGTTAACCATTTCTCAGGAAAACACTTTGCCTCTCTGCCAGAGACTAAGTCCCATTGGTTAACCATTTCTCGTGAAAACACTTTGTCTCTCCGCCAGAGACTAAGTCCAATTGGTTAATCATTTCTCAAGGCCACAATTTGCCTGCCGTTCAGAGACCAAGTCCAATTGGTTACCCATTTCTCTTGAAAACACTTTGCCTCTCTGCCAGAGACTAAGTCCAATTGGTTAACCATTTCTCTTGAAAACACTTTGCCTCTCTGCCAGAGACCAAGTCCAATTGGTTAACCATTTCTCGTGAAAACACTTTGCCTCTCTGCCAGAGACTAAGTCCAATTGGTTATCCATTTCTCTTGAAAAAACTTTGTCTCTCCGCCAGAGACGAAGTCCAATTGGTTAACCATTTCTCTTGAAAACACTTTGCCTCTCTGCCAGAGACTAAGTCCAATTGGTTAACCATTTCTCGTGAAAACACTTTGCCTCTCTGCCAGAGACTAAGTCCAATTGGTTAATCATTTCTCTTGAAAACACTTTGCCTCTCTGCCAGAGACTAAGTCCAATTGGTTAACCATTTCTCGTGAGAACACTTTGCCTCTCTGCCAGAGACTAAGTCCAATTGGTTCACCATTTCTCTTGAAAACACTTTGTCTCTCCGCCAGAGACTAAGTCCAATTGGTTAACCATTTCTCTTGAAAACACTTTGCCTCTCTGCCAGAGACTAAGTCCAATTGGTTAACCATTTCTCGTGAAAACACTTTGCCTCTCTGCCAGAGACTAAGTCCAATTGGTTAACCATTTCTCAGTGGCACACCGAGGGCAATCTGTAACGTCTCGCGGGCCCGGGGGCCCCTTTGCACGGCCTGCCAATGCAATCCGAGGCGCACTGTCCTTCGTTTGGTTAACCATTTCTCAGGGGCACACCGAGGGCACCCTGCATTGTCTCGCGGGCCCGGAGGCCACTTTGCACGGCCTGCCAATGCAATCCGAGGTGCTTCGCCCTTGGCCGCCTTCCCGGCCGGCTTCGGGACGTTTCGGGGGCTCTCACCGGGGCAAATCCGGTCCCCCGGGCGATTAGGAGGCCTCCCCGGGCAGGCCCGGGCTTCAGGCCGCCGCTTTTCCATCCCGGCCGAAAGAGGCGAAAAATGCCGAAAATGGCCAAAAATGGCCGCCGGCAGGGCCTGTCGGTCGGTTTGGCGGCAGCCTGGGTCGGTGCCTGCAGACCTGGAGGCTCGAGAAGGTTTTTGGCGATGTCGACCGATTCTCGATTTGCCACCTCCTACTATTCTGCAGGTACCCCGCCAACCTCCCCTGCCAACAATTCCAACCGTAAGGTCGGGCGGTAGTCCTACCGTCCAGGAGGCCCCAAAGCCCGCAAAACGCCATTTTGCCCTTTCCTCATCGGGACTTCCGAGGGGAACTCATTAACCAGCTCCAGGAGTGGCATGCCAGAAAATGCAACTTGACCCGTCGCCGGGCAGATTCGCTACTCTCTGCGGGAATACCCCCACCGGGTGCCGGGTAAAGGCCTCGGATCTGACCTCATGGACTTCCGTCTGTGCACGGATTTTGCTCTCGCGGGCCCAAGAGCCACTTTGCCCGGCCTGCCAATGCAACCCGAGGTCCATTGTCCTCATTGGTTAACCATTTCTCGTGAAAACACTTTGCCTCTCTGCCAGAGACGAAGTCCAATTGGTTAACCATTTCTCGTGAAAACACTTTGTCTCTCCGCCAGAGACTAAGTCCAATTGGTTAACCATTTCTCAGGGGCTCACCGAGGGCAATCTGTAACGTCTCGCGGGCCCGGGGGCCCCTTTGCACGGCCTGCCAATGCAATCCGAGGCGCACTGTCCTTCGTTTGGTTAACCATTTCTCAGGGGCACACCGAGGGCACCCTGCATTGTCTCGCGGGCCCGGAGGCCACTTTGCACGGCCTGCCAATGCAATCCGAGGTGCTTCGTCCTTGGCCGCCTTCCCGGCCGGCTTCGGGACGTTTCCGGGGCTCTCACCGGGGCAAATCCGGTCCCCCGGGCGATTAGGAGGCCTCCCCGGGCAGGCCCGGGCTTCAGGCCGCCGCTTTTCCATCCCGGCCGAAAGAGGCGAAAAATGCCGAAAATGGCCAAAAATGGCCGCCGGCAGGGCCTGTCGGTCGGTTTGGCGGCAGCCTGGGTCGGTCCCTGCAGACCTGGAGGCTCGAGAAGGTTTTTGGCGATGTCGACCGATTCTCGATTTGCCACCTCCTACTATTCTGCAGGTACCCCGCCAACCTCCCCTGCCGACAATTCCAACCGTAAGGTCGGGCGGTAGTCCTACCGACGAAGAGGCCCCAAAGCCCGCAAAACGCCATTTTGCCCTTTCCTCATCGGGACTTCCGAGGGGAACTCATGAACCAGCTCCAGGAGTGGCATGCCAGAAATTGCAACTTGACCCGTCGCCGGGCGCACTCGCTGCTCTTTGCGGGAATACCCCCACCGGGCGCCGGGTAAGAGCCTCGGATCTGACCTCATGGGCTTCCGTCCTCGCACGGATTTTGCTCTCCCGGGCCCAGGGGCCACTTTCCCCGGCCTTGCGAAGGCAATCGGAGGTGCTTCGCCCTCGAAACCGCCTTCCCGGCCGGCTTCGGGACGTTTCCGGGGCAAATCCGGTCCCGCGGGCGAAGGGGAGCCTTCCCCGGGCACGCCCGGGCTTCAGGCCGCCGCTTTCCGTGACCTACCGAAAGACGCGAAAAATGCCGAAAATGGCCAAAAATGGCCGCCCGGCACGGCCTCGCGGTCGGTTTGGGGGCAGCCTGGGTCGGTCCCTGCAGACCTGGAGGCTCGAGAAGGCACTTGGCGATGTCGACCGATTCTCGATTTGCCACCTCCTACTATTCTGCAGGTACCCCGCCAACCTCCCCAGCCAACAAATCGCAAATGCCGATCGGCGGGTGACCGTCCGGTAGTCATGCCGACGAAGAGGCACCTAGGCCCCGCAAACGCTTCCAAATCCGACCCCATCCCGGACCGGTTCTTTTTTAAAAAAGGCTCCCAGGATTCCGGATTTTTTCCTGCCGCACTCGGGACCACCCGACGGACACGAAACCGGGAACCTTTCCCCGGTCCGACCCTCCTCGGCCCGGCCAGCCGACGCCGAAGCGGCCGACTGGTTAATGATTTCACCCTGCTCCGACGTGACGCGTTTTCCAACCGCGCATGCGCGGCTCTGCCACCCGAACCGCCCCCTCACGTGGGGGCTCTGGGTCCGCCCCCCGGCAGCCATTTCCTCCTGCCGGTCCGTTATTTTACGCCGTTTTTCGCCCTCCAGCCCTGCCGGAATGCTGCCTGCTCGCTGGTTAACCATTTCGCTCCCTGCACTTCGGCTTCTGCCCTGCTGGGGAAGCCCGCTGCTGCCTCTAACCGTACTCACGGGCGGGCGGCTCTCCTGCGCGGCCTCCGGCCACGCCCCCTCACCTGGTTTGCTGGGAACCCGCCCCCGGCAGCCTGTTACTCGTGCCGGTTCGGTCTTATCGGCCCTTTTTGCACCTTCCCTGCCTGCTGGCATGCTTCGGCTCACCGGTCAACCGGTTCCCCGTTCTCCACTTAGACTTTTGAGCTGCGGGGCTGGTCTGCCGCGAACTGCACCCGTATTACGGGGCGGGCGGCTCTACTGCCCGTACGGCTGCCCTGCCTGTTAACTGGTTAACCGTTTCCCCGTCCACTACTTCGTCCCTGGACCTGCCGGTGTGTTCTGCAGCTAACTGCACCCGTATTACGGGGCGGGACGCTCCGCTTACCGGCCGGCTGCCATGCCTGCTTAACTGGTCAACCATTTACTCACATATACTTAGCCCCTGGAGCTGCTGGGCTGGTCGGCGACCTAACTGCACCCTTGTTGCCGGGAGGTCGGCACTAATTGCCGGCCGGCCGGCTGCCCTGCCTGCTAACTGGTAAACCCTTTACCCACATGTACTTAGCCCCTGGATACTGATGGGCTGTTCTGCACCTAACTGCACCCTGATTAGCGGGCGGGCGGCTGTAATTACCGGCCGGCTGCCCTGCCTGCTAACTGGTTAACCATTTACCCACATGTACTTAGCCCCTGGAAACTGATGGGCTGTCCTGCACCTAACTGCACCCTTATTAGCGGGCGGACAGGCGGCCGGCTCTAATTACCGGCCGGCCGGCTGCCCTGCCTTGCTAGCTGGTTAACCATTTACCCACATGTACTTAGCCCCTGGAAACTGATGGGCTGTTCTGCACCTAACTGCACCCTTATTAGTGGGCGGACAGGCGGCCGGCTCTAATTACCGGCCGGCCGGCTGCCCTGCCTGCTAACTGGTTAACCATTTACCCACATGTACTTAGCCCCTGGAAACTGATGGGCTGTCCTGCACCTAACTGCACCCTGATTAGCGGGCGGGCGGCTCTAATTGCCGGCCGGCTGCTCTGCCTGCTAACTGGTTCACCATTGACCCACATGTACTTAGCCCCTGGAAACTGATGGGCTGTCCTGCACCTAACTGCACCCTTATTAGCGGGCGGACAGGCGGCCGGCTGTAATTCCCGGCCGGCTGCGCTGCCTGCTAACTGGTTAACCATTTACCCACATGTACTTAGCCCCTGGAAACTGATGGGCTGTTCTGCAACTCACTGCACCCTTACTGGCGGGCGGACAGGCGGCCGGCTCTAATTACCGGCCGGCCGGCTGCCCTGCCTTGCTAACTGGTTAACCATTTACCCACATGTACTTAGCCCCTGGAAACTGATGGGCTGTTCTGCACCTAACTGCACCCTTATTAGCGGGCGGGCGGCTGTAATTACCGGCCGGCTGCCCTGCCTGCTAACTGGTTAACCTTTTACCCACATGTACTTAGCCCCTGGAAACTGATGGGCTGTTCTGCACCTAACTGCACCCTTACTAGCGGGCGGACAGGCGGCCGGCTCTAATTACCGGCCGGCCGGCTGCCCTGCCTTGCTAACTGGTTAACCATTTACCCACATGTACTTAGCCCCTGGAAACTGATGGGCTGTCCTGCACCTAACTGCACCCTTACTAGCGGGCGGGCGGCTGTAATTAGCGGCCGGCTGCCCTGCCTGCTAACTGGTTCATCATTTACCCACATGTACTTAGCCCCTGGAGCTGCTGGGCTGGTCGGCACCTAACTGCAGCCCTATGGCCGGGAGGTCGGCTCTAATTACCGGCCGGCTGCCCTGCCTGCTAACTGGTTAATCATTTACCCACATGTACTTAGCCCCTGGAGCTGCTGGGCTGGTCGGCACCTAACTGCACCCGTAATGGCCGGGAGGTCGGCTCTAATTACCGGCCGGCTGCCCTGCCTGCTAACTGGTTAACCATTTACCCACATGTACTTAGCCCCTGGAGCTGATGGGCTGTTCTGCACCGAACTGCACCCTGATTAGCGGGCGGGCGGCTCTAATTGCCGGCCGGCTGCCCTGCCTGCTAACTGGTTAACCATTTACCCGCATGTACTTAGCCCCTGGAGCTGCTGGGCTGGCCGGCACCTAACTGCACCCTTATCACCGGGCGGGCGGCTCTAATTACCGGCCGGCCGGCTGCCCTGCCTGCTAACTGGTTCACCATTTACCCACATGTACATAGCCCCTGGAGCTGCTGGGCTGGCCGGCACCTAACTGCACCCTTATCACCGGGCGGGCGGCTCTAATTACCGGCCGGCCGGCTGCCCTGCCTGCTAACTGGTTAACCATTTACCCACATGTACTTAGCCCCTGGAAAATGATGGGCTGTTCTGCACCTATCTGCACCCTGATTAGCGGGCGGGCGGCTCTAATTGCCGGCCGGCTGCTCTGCCTGCTGACTGGTTAACCATTTACCCACATGTCCTTAGCCCCTGGAAGCTGATGGGCTGTTCTGCACCTAAC
>NW_027597764.1:15000-25000 GCF_964194155.1 Cetorhinus maximus | reverse complement strand
TTTTCTTATTTTTGCAACAACCGAAGCAACCTGCTGGCGCTCGCACGGCTAGGAAATGCCGACTGGCGTGCGTCGCCTGCGTTCAAAACGGTTCTGGGCACGCACACGGTGTTGACTCTGCCCATGTCAAACACTGCAGTGTGCAACCCAAGGGGACTCAGGCACCCCGCCCGCCCCCTAGGTGCCTGTGAACAGGCTTTGTATTTTTATTTTTCATCATCAAGTACACCGCCAGGTGAAACTTTGTGATTTTTTTTTTTGCTGCTCATAAATACAATTTTCTTATTTGTAAAACAACGGAAGCAACCTGTTGGCGCTCGCACGGAGAGGAAATGCCGACCGGCGTGCGTCGCCTGCGTTCAAAAGGGTTCTGGGCACGCACACAGTGTTGACTCTGTCCATGTCAAACACTCTAGTGTGCAACCCAAGGGGACTCAGGCACCCCCGCCCCAAAGGTGCCTGTGAACAGACTTTGTATTTTTATTTTTCATCATCAAGTACACCGCCAGGTGACACTTTGTGATTTTTTTTGTTCATAAATACACATGTATATATATATATATATATATATTTGACACTTTGTCATTTTGTCTGTTCTTTTCGCCACAGGCCAAGTTTATTAAACCAGGGTTACCACCGGTCTGGACCCTGGCCGATATTTCAGACCGACAACGGAGTTCGGAAAGCCCGCACAAATTCATCTTAAATCCTCATATAGGACTTCCGAGAGCTCTTTGAAAGGTATTCTATTTGAAAACGCTTACCACCCTCAAAGTCGCACTTTTCTGGGCATTTTTAAAGTGTGACCGTTGTCTGAAAATGTTCTGAAAATCGTGTCCCCGAAAATCTCCGGGTACCCCGCCAACCTCCCCTGCCAACAATTGCAACCGTAAGGTCGGGCGGTAGGCCTACCGTCCAGGAGGCCCCAAAGCCCGCAAAACGCCATTTTGCCATTTTCTCATCGGGACTTCCGAGGGGAACTCATTAACGAGCTCCAGGAGTGGTATGCCAGAAATTGCAACTTGACCCGTCGCCGGGCACACCCGCTACTCTCTGCGGGAATACCCCCACCGGGTGCCGGGTAAAGGCCTCGGATCTGACCTCATGGACTTCCGTCTGCGCACGGATTTTGCTCTCGCGGGCCCAAGAGCCACTTTCCACGGCCTACCAACGCAATCCGAAGTGCATTGGCCAACCATTACAACGGGAAACACTTTGCCTCTCCACCAGAGACTAAGTCCAATTGGTTAACCATTTCTCAGGAAAACACTTTGCCTCTCTGCCTGGGACTTAAGTCCAATTGGTTAACCATTTCTCATGGCCGCAATTTGCCTGCCGTTCAGAGACCAAGTCCAATTGGTTAACCATTTCTCTTGAAAACACTTTGCCTCTCCGCCAGAGACTAAGTCCAATTGGTTAACCATTTCTCAGGAAAACGCTTTGCCTCTCTGCCAGAGACTAAGTCCAATTGGTTAACCATTTCTCTTGAAAACACTTTGCCTCTCTGCCAGAGACTAAGTCCAATTGGTTATCCATTTCTCGTGAAAACACTTTGCCTCTCTGCCAGAGACTAAGTCCAATTGGTTAACCATTTCTCAGGAAAACACTTTGCCTCTCTGCCAGAGACTAAGTCCAATTGGTTAACCATTTCTCGTGAAAACACTTTGTCTCTCCGCCAGAGACTAAGTCCAATTGGTTAATCATTTCTCAAGGCCACAATTTGCCTGCCGTTCAGAGACCAAGTCCAATTGGTTAACCATTTCTCTTGAAATCACTTTGCCTCTCTGCCAGAGACTAAGTCCAATTGGTTAACCATTTCTCTTGAAAACACTTTGCCTCTCTGCCAGAGACTAAGTCCATTTGGTTAACCATTTCTCTTGAAAACACTTTGTCTCTCCGCCAGAGACTAAGTCCAATTGGTTAACCATTTCTCGTGAAAACACTTTGTCTCTCCGCCAGAGACTAAGTCCAATTGGTTAACCATTTCTCTGGAAAACACTTTGCCTCTCTGCCAGAGACTAAGTCCAATTGGTTAACCATTTCTCAGGAAAACACTTTGCCTCTCTGCCAGAGACTAAGTCCCATTGGTTAACCATTTCTCGTGAAAACACTTTGTCTCTCCGCCAGAGACTAAGTCCAATTGGTTAATCATTTCTCAAGGCCACAATTTGCCTGCCGTTCAGAGACCAAGTCCAATTGGTTACCCATTTCTCTTGAAAACACTTTGCCTCTCTGCCAGAGACTAAGTCCAATTGGTTAACCATTTCTCTTGAAAACACTTTGCCTCTCTGCCAGAGACCAAGTCCAATTGGTTAACCATTTCTCGTGAAAACACTTTGCCTCTCTGCCAGAGACTAAGTCCAATTGGTTATCCATTTCTCTTGAAAACACTTTGTCTCTCCGCCAGAGACGAAGTCCAATTGGTTAACCATTTCTCTTGAAAACACTTTGCCTCTCTGCCAGAGACTAAGTCCAATTGGTTAACCATTTCTCGTGAAAACACTTTGCCTCTCTGCCAGAGACTAAGTCCAATTGGTTAATCATTTCTCTTGAAAACACTTTGCCTCTCTGCCAGAGACTAAGTCCAATTGGTTAACCATTTCTCGTGAGAACACTTTGCCTCTCTGCCAGAGACTAAGTCCAATTGGTTCACCATTTCTCTTGAAAACACTTTGTCTCTCCGCCAGAGACTAAGTCCAATTGGTTAACCATTTCTCTGGAAAACACTTTGCCTCTCTGCCAGAGACTAAGTCCAATTGGTTAACCATTTCTCTTGAAAACACTTTGCCTCTCTGCCAGAGACTAAGTCCAATTGGTTAACCATTTCTCGTGAAAACGCTTTGCCTCTCTGCCAGAGACGAAGTCCAATTGGTTAACCATTTCTCAGTGGCACACCGAGGGCAATCTGTAACGTCTCGCGGGCCCGGGGGCCCCTTTGCACGGCCTGCCAATGCAATCCGAGGCGCACTGTCCTTCGTTTGGTTAACCATTTCTCAGGGGCACACCGAGGGCACCCTGCATTGTCTCGCGGGCCCGGAGGCCACTTTGCACGGCCTGCCAATGCAATCCGAGGTGCTTCGCCCTTGGCCGCCTTCCCGGCCGGCTTCGGGACGTTTCGGGGGCTCTCACCGGGGCAAATCCGGTCCCCCGGGCGATTAGGAGGCCTCCCCGGGCAGGCCCGGGCTTCAGGCCGCCGCTTTTCCATCCCGGCCGAAAGAGGCGAAAAATGCCGAAAATGGCCAAAAATGGCCGCCGGCAGGGCCTGTCGGTCGGTTTGGCGGCAGCCTGGGTCGGTCCCTGCAGACCTGGAGGCTCGAGAAGGTTTTTGGCGATGTCGACCGATTCTCGATTTGCCACCTCCTACTATTCTGCAGGTACCCCGCCAACCTCCCCTGCCAACAATTCCAACCGTAAGGTCGGGCGGTAGTCCTACCGTCCAGGAGGCCCCAAAGCCCGCAAAACGCCATTTTGCCCTTTCCTCATCGGGACTTCCGAGGGGAACTCATTAACCAGCTCCAGGAGTGGCATGCCAGAAAATGCAACTTGACCCGTCGCCGGGCAGATTCGCTACTCTCTGCGGGAATACCCCCACCGGGTGCCGGGTAAAGGCCTCGGATCTGACCTCATGGACTTCCGTCTGTGCACGGATTTTGCTCTCGCGGGCCCAAGAGCCACTTTGCCCGGCCTGCCAATGCAACCCGAGGTCCATTGTCCTCATTGGTTAACCATTTCTCGTGAAAACACTTTGCCTCTCTGCCAGAGACGAAGTCCAATTGGTTAACCATTTCTCGTGAAAACACTTTGTCTCTCCGCCAGAGACTAAGTCCAATTGGTTAACCATTTCTCAGGGGCTCACCGAGGGCAATCTGTAACGTCTCGCGGGCCCGGGGGCCCCTTTGCACGGCCTGCCAATGCAATCCGAGGCGCACTGTCCTTCGTTTGGTTAACCATTTCTCAGGGGCACACCGAGGGCACCCTGCATTGTCTCGCGGGCCCGGAGGCCACTTTGCACGGCCTGCGAATGCAATCCGAGGTGCTTCGTCCTTGGCCGCCTTCCCGGCCGGCTTCGGGACGTTTCCGGGGCTCTCACCGGGGCAAATCCGGTCCCCCGGGCGATTAGGAGGCCTCCCCGGGCAGGCCCGGGCTTCAGGCCGCCGCTTTTCCATCCCGGCCGAAAGAGGCGAAAAATGCCGAAAATGGCCAAAAATGGCCGCCGGCAGGGCCTGTCGGTCGGTTTGGCGGCAGCCTGGGTCGGTCCCTGCAGACCTGGAGGCTCGAGAAGGTTTTTGGCGATGTCGACCGATTCTCGATTTGCCACCTCCTACTATTCTGCAGGTACCCCGCCAACCTCCCCTGCCGACAATTCCAACCGTAAGGTCGGGCGGTAGTCCTACCGACGAAGAGGCCCCAAAGCCCGCAAAACGCCATTTTGCCCTTTCCTCATCGGGACTTCCGAGGGGAACTCATGAACCAGCTCCAGGAGTGGCATGCCAGAAATTGCAACTTGACCCGTCGCCGGGCGCACTCGCTGCTCTTTGCGGGAATACCCCCACCGGGCGCCGGGTAAGAGCCTCGGATCTGACCTCATGGGCTTCCGTCCTCGCACGGATTTTGCTCTCCCGGGCCCAGGGGCCACTTTCCCCGGCCTTGCGAAGGCAATCGGAGGTGCTTCGCCCTCGAAACCGCCTTCCCGGCCGGCTTCGGGACGTTTCCGGGGCAAATCCGGTCCCGCGGGCGAAGGGGAGCCTTCCCCGGGCACGCCCGGGCTTCAGGCCGCCGCTTTCCGTGACCTACCGAAAGACGCGAAAAATGCCGAAAATGGCCAAAAATGGCCGCCCGGCACGGCCTCGCGGTCGGTTTGGGGGCAGCCTGGGTCGGTCCCTGCAGACCTGGAGGCTCGAGAAGGCACTTGGCGATGTCGACCGATTCTCGATTTGCCACCTCCTACTATTCTGCAGGTACCCCGCCAACCTCCCCAGCCAACAAATCGCAAATGCCGATCGGCGGGTGACCGTCCGGTAGTCATGCCGACGAAGAGGCACCTAGGCCCCGCAAACGCTTCCAAATCCGACCCCATCCCGGACCGGTTCTTTTTTAAAAAAGGCTCCCAGGATTCCGGATTTTTTCCTGCCGCACTCGGGACCACCCGACGGACACGAAACCGGGAACCTTTCCCCGGTCCGACCCTCCTCGGCCCGGCCAGCCGACGCCGAAGCGGCCGACTGGTTAATGATTTCACCCTGCTCCGACGTGACGCGTTTTCCAACCGCGCATGCGCGGCTCTGCCACCCGAACCGCCCCCTCACGTGGGGGCTCTGGGTCCGCCCCCCGGCAGCCATTTCCTCCTGCCGGTCCGTTATTTTACGCCGTTTTTCGCCCTCCAGCCCTGCCGGAATGCTGCCTGCTCGCTGGTTAACCATTTCGCTCCCTGCACTTCGGCTTCTGCCCTGCTGGGGAAGCCCGCTGCTGCCTCTAACCGTACTCACGGGCGGGCGGCTCTCCTGCGCGGCCTCCGGCCACGCCCCCTCACCTGGTTTGCTGGGAACCCGCCCCCGGCAGCCTGTTACTCGTGCCGGTTCGGTCTTATCGGCCCTTTTTGCACCTTCCCTGCCTGCTGGCATGCTTCGGCTCACCGGTCAACCGGTTCCCCGTTCTCCACTTAGACTTTTGAGCTGCGGGGCTGGTCTGCCGCGAACTGCACCCGTATTACGGGGCGGGCGGCTCTACTGCCCGTACGGCTGCCCTGCCTGTTAACTGGTTAACCGTTTCCCCGTCCACTACTTCGTCCCTGGACCTGCCGGTGTGTTCTGCAGCTAACTGCACCCGTATTACGGGGCGGGACGCTCCGCTTACCGGCCGGCTGCCATGCCTGCTTAACTGGTCAACCATTTACTCACATATACTTAGCCCCTGGAGCTGCTGGGCTGGTCGGCGACCTAACTGCACCCTTGTTGCCGGGAGGTCGGCACTAATTGCCGGCCGGCCGGCTGCCCTGCCTGCTAACTGGTAAACCCTTTACCCACATGTACTTAGCCCCTGGATACTGATGGGCTGTTCTGCACCTAACTGCACCCTGATTAGCGGGCGGGCGGCTGTAATTGCCGGCCGGCTGCTCTGCCTGCTAACTGGTTAACCATTGACCCACATGTACTTAGCCCCTGGAAACAGAGGGGCTGTTCTGCACCTAACTGCACCCTTATTAGCGGGCGGACAGGCGGCCGGCTCTAATTACCGGCCGGCCGGCTGCCCTGCCTGCTAACTGGTTAACCATTTACCCACATGTACTTAGCCCCTGGAAACTGATGGGCTGTTCTGCACCTAACTGCACCCTTATTAGCGGGCGGACAGGCGGCCGGCTCTAATTACCGGCCGGCCGGCTGCCCTGCCTGCTAACTGGTTCACCATTTACCCACATGTCCTTAGCCCCTGGAAGCTGATGGGCTGTTCTGCACCTAACTGCACCCTTATTAGCGGGCGGGCGGCTGTAATTACCGGCCGGCTGCCCTGCCTGCTAACTGGTTAACCATTTACCCACATGTACTTAGCCCCTGGAAACTGATGGGCTGTCCTGCACCTAACTGCACCCTTATTAGCGGGCGGACAGGCGGCCGGCTCTAATTACCGGCCGGCCGGCTGCCCTGCCTTGCTAGCTGGTTAACCATTTACCCACATGTACTTAGCCCCTGGAAACTGATGGGCTGTTCTGCACCTAACTGCACCCTTATTAGTGGGCGGACAGGCGGCCGGCTCTAATTACCGGCCGGCCGGCTGCCCTGCCTGCTAACTGGTTAACCATTTACCCACATGTACTTAGCCCCTGGAAACTGATGGGCTGTCCTGCACCTAACTGCACCCTGATTAGCGGGCGGGCGGCTCTAATTGCCGGCCGGCTGCTCTGCCTGCTAACTGGTTCACCATTGACCCACATGTACTTAGCCCCTGGAAACTGATGGGCTGTCCTGCACCTAACTGCACCCTTATTAGCGGGCGGACAGGCGGCCGGCTGTAATTCCCGGCCGGCTGCGCTGCCTGCTAACTGGTTAACCATTTACCCACATGTACTTAGCCCCTGGAAACTGATGGGCTGTTCTGCAACTCACTGCACCCTTACTGGCGGGCGGACAGGCGGCCGGCTCTAATTACCGGCCGGCCGGCTGCCCTGCCTTGCTAACTGGTTAACCATTTACCCACATGTACTTAGCCCCTGGAAACTGATGGGCTGTTCTGCACCTAACTGCACCCTTATTAGCGGGCGGGCGGCTGTAATTACCGGCCGGCTGCCCTGCCTGCTAACTGGTTAACCTTTTACCCACATGTACTTAGCCCCTGGAAACTGATGGGCTGTTCTGCACCTAACTGCACCCTTACTAGCGGGCGGACAGGCGGCCGGCTCTAATTACCGGCCGGCCGGCTGCCCTGCCTTGCTAACTGGTTAACCATTTACCCACATGTACTTAGCCCCTGGAAACTGATGGGCTGTCCTGCACCTAACTGCACCCTTACTAGCGGGCGGGCGGCTGTAATTAGCGGCCGGCTGCCCTGCCTGCTAACTGGTTCATCATTTACCCACATGTACTTAGCCCCTGGAGCTGCTGGGCTGGTCGGCACCTAACTGCAGCCCTATGGCCGGGAGGTCGGCTCTAATTACCGGCCGGCTGCCCTGCCTGCTAACTGGTTAATCATTTACCCACATGTACTTAGCCCCTGGAGCTGCTGGGCTGGTCGGCACCTAACTGCACCCGTAATGGCCGGGAGGTCGGCTCTAATTACCGGCCGGCTGCCCTGCCTGCTAACTGGTTAACCATTTACCCACATGTACTTAGCCCCTGGAGCTGATGGGCTGTTCTGCACCGAACTGCACCCTGATTAGCGGGCGGGCGGCTCTAATTGCCGGCCGGCTGCCCTGCCTGCTAACTGGTTAACCATTTACCCGCATGTACTTAGCCCCTGGAGCTGCTGGGCTGGCCGGCACCTAACTGCACCCTTATCACCGGGCGGGCGGCTCTAATTACCGGCCGGCCGGCTGCCCTGCCTGCTAACTGGTTCACCATTTACCCACATGTACATAGCCCCTGGAGCTGCTGGGCTGGCCGGCACCTAACTGCACCCTTATCACCGGGCGGGCGGCTCTAATTACCGGCCGGCCGGCTGCCCTGCCTGCTAACTGGTTAACCATTTACCCACATGTACTTAGCCCCTGGAAAATGATGGGCTGTTCTGCACCTATCTGCACCCTGATTAGCGGGCGGGCGGCTCTAATTGCCGGCCGGCTGCTCTGCCTGCTGACTGGTTAACCATTTACCCACATGTCCTTAGCCCCTGGAAGCTGATGGGCTGTTCTGCACCTAACTGCACCCTGATTAGCGGGCGGGCGGCTGTAATTGCCGGCCGGCTGCATTGCCTGCTAACTGGTTAACCATTGACCCACATGTACTTAGCCCCTGGAAACAGAGGGGCTGTTCTGCACCTAACTGCACCCTTATTAGCGGGCGGACAGGCGGACGGCTCTAATTACCGGCCGGCCGGCTGCCCTGCCTGCTAACTGGTTAACCATTTACCCACATGTACTTAGCCCCTTGAAACTGATGGGCTGTTCTGCACCATACTGCACCCTTATTAGCGGGCGGACAGGCGGCCGGCTCTAATTACCGGCCGGCCGGCTGCCCTGCCTGCTAACTGGTTCACCATTTACCCACATGTCCTTAGCCCCTGGAAGCTGATGGGCTGTTCTGCACCAAACTGCACCCTTATTAGCGGGCGGGCGGGCGGCTCTAATTGCCGGCCGGCTGCTCTGCCTGCTAACTGGTTAACCATTGACCCACATGTACTTAGCCCCTGGAGCTGATGGGCTGTTCTGCACCTAACTGCACCTTGATTAGCGGGCGGGCGGCTCTAATTGCCGGCCGGCTGCTCTGCCTGCTAACTGGTTCACCATTTACCCACATGTACTTAGCCCCTGGAAACTGATGGGCTGTTCTGCACCTAACTGCACCTTGATTAGCGGGCGGGCGGCTCTAATTGCCGGCCGGCTGCTCTGCCTGCTAACTGGTTCACCATTTACCCACATGTACTTAGCCCCTGGAAACTGATGGGCTGTTCTGCACCTAACTGCACCCTGATTCGCGGGCGGGCGGCTCTAATTGCCGGCCGGCTGCTCTGCCTGCTAACTGGTTAACCATTTACCCACATGTACTTAGCCCCTGGAAACTGATGGGCTGTTCTGCACCTAACTGCACCCTGATTAGCGGGCGGGCGGCTCTAATTGCCGGCCGGCTGCTCTGCCTGCTAACTGGTTAACCATTTACCCACATGTACTTAGCCCCTGGAAACTGATGGGCTGTTCTGCACCTAACTGCACCCTTATTAGCGGGCGGGCGGCTGTAATTACCGGCCGGCTGCCCTGCCTGCTAACTGGTTCATCATTTACCCACATGTACTTAGCCCCTGGAGCCGCTGGGCTGGTCTGCACCTAACTGCACCCTTATTAGCGGGCGGACAGGCGGCCGGCTCTAATTACCGGCCGGCCGGCTGCCCTGCCTGCTAACTGGTTCACCATTTACCCACATGTCCTTAGCCCCTGGAAGCTGATGGGCTGTTCTGCACCTAACTGCACCCTTATTAGCGGGCGGGCGGCTGTAATTACCGGCCGGCTGCCCTGCCTGCTAACTGGTTAACCATTTACCCACATGTACTTAGCCCCTGGAGCTGCTGGGCCTGTCGGCACCTAACTGCACCCTTATCACCGGGCGGGCGGCTCCAATTACCGGCCGGCTGCCCTGCTTGCTAACTGGTTAACCATTTCACCTTCTGCACTTTGCCTACCTTACCCTTCGCCGAACCCTAACCCTGGCCCTAACACACGCTCTAAACCCTGCACTTAAACGTAACCCTAACCCTCACCCTAACCCTAACACTCGCCCTAACTCTAACCCTAACCCTAACCCTAACCCTACCCTTAAACCTTACCCTAACCCTTTGCCCGTCCCCGACCCCAACACTA
>NW_027597764.1:0-2500 GCF_964194155.1 Cetorhinus maximus | reverse complement strand
GCTCTCGCGGGCCCAAGAGCCACTTTCCACGGCCTACCAACGCAATCCGAAGTGCATTGGCCAACCATTACAACGGGAAACACTTTGCCTCTCCGCCAGAGACTAAGTCCAATTGGTTAACCATTTCTCAGGAAAACACTTTGCCTCTCTGCCAGAGACTAAGTCCAATTGGTTAACCATTTCTCATGGCCGCAATTTGCCTGCTGTTCACAGACTAAGTCCAATTGGTTAACCATTTCTCAGGAAAACACTTTGCCTCTCTGCCAGAGACTAAGTCCAATTGGTTAACCATTTCTCAGGAAAACGCTTTGCCTCTCTGCCAGAGACTAAGTCCAATTGGTTAACCATTTCTCTTGAAAACACTTTGCCTCTCTGCCAGAGACTAAGTCCAATTGGTTATGCATTTCTCGTGAAAACACTTTGCCTCTCTGCCAGAGACTAAGTCCAATTGGTTAACCATTTCTCGTGAATACACTTTGTCTCTCTGCCAGAGACTAAGTCCAATTGGTTAACCATTTCTCGTGAAAACACTTTGTCTCTCCGCCAGAGACTAAGTCCAATTGGTTAATCATTTCTCAAGGCCACAATTTGCCTGCCGTTCAGAGACCAAGTCCAATTGGTTAACCATTTCTCTTGAAAACACTTTGCCTCTCTGCCAGAGACTAAGTCCAATTGGTTAACCATTTCTCGTGAAAACACTTTGTCTCTCCTCCAGAGACTAAGTCCAATTGGTTAATCATTTCTCAAGGCCACAATTTGCCTGCCGTTCAGAGACCAAGTCCAATTGGTTAACCATTTCTCTTGAAAACACTTTGCCTCTCTGCCAGAGACTAAGTCCAATTGGTTAACCATTTCTCTTGAAAACACTTTGTCTCTCCGCCAGAGACTAAGTCCAATTGGTTAACCATTTCTCGTGAAAACACTTTGCCTCTCTGCCAGAGACTAAGTCCAATTGGTTAACCATTTCTCGTGAAAACACTTTGCCTCTCTGCCAGAGACTAAGTCCAATTGGTTATCCATTTCTCTTGAAAACACTTTGTCTCTCCGCCAGAGACTAAGTCCAATTGGTTAACCATTTCTCGTGAAAACACTTTGCCTCTCTGCCAGAGACTAAGTCCAATTGGTTAACCATTTCTCGTGAAAACACTTTGCCTCTCTGCCAGAGACTAAGTCCAATTGGTTAACCATTTCTCGTGAAAATACTTGGTCTCTCCGCCAGAGACTAAGTCCAATTGGTTAATCATTTCTCAAGGCCACAATTTGCCTGCCGTTCAGAGAAAAAGTCCAATTGGTTAACCATTTCTCTTGAAAACACTTTGCCTCTCTGCCAGAGACTAAGTCCAATTGGTTAACCATTTCTCTTGAAAACACTTTGTCTCTCCGCCAGAGACTAAGTCCAATTGGTTAACCATTTCTCTTGAAAACACTTTGCCTCTCTGCCAGAGACTAAGTCCAATTGGTTAACCATTTCTCAGGGGCTCACCGAGGGCAATCTGTAACGTCTCGCGGGCCCGGGGGCCCCTTTGCACGGCCTGCCAATGCAATCCGAGCCGCACTGTCCTTCGTTTGGTTAACCATTTCTCAGGGGCACACCGAGGGCACCCTGCATTGTCTCGCTGGCCCGGAGGCCACTTTGCACGGCCTGCCAACGCAATGCGAGGTGCTTCGCCCTTGGCCGCCTTCCCGGCCGGCTTCGGGACGTTTCGGGGGCTCTCACCGGGGCAAATCCGGTCCCCCGGGCGATTAGGAGGCCTCCCCGGGCAGGCCCGGGCTTCAGGCCGCCGCTTTTCCATCCCGGCCGAAAGAGGCGAAAAATGCCGAAAATGGCCAAAAATGGCCGCCGGCAGGGCCTGTCGGTCGGTTTGGCGGCAGCCTGGGTCGGTCCCTGCAGACCTGGAGGCTCGAGAAGGTTTTTGGCGATGTCGACCGATTCTCGATTTGCCACCTCCTACTATTCTGCAGGTACCCCGCCAACCTCCCCTGCCGACAATTCCAACCGTAAGGTCGGGCGGTAGTCCTACCGACGAAGAGGCCCCAAAGCCCGCAAAACGCCATTTTGCCCTTTCCTCATCGGGACTTCCGCGGGGAACTCATTAACCAGCTCCATGAGTGGCATGCCAGAAATTGCAACTTGACCCGTCGCCGGGCAGATTCGCTACTCTCTGCGGGAATACCCCCACCGGGTGCCGGGTAAAGGCCTCGGATCTGACCTCATGGACTTCCGTCTGTGCACGGATTTTGCTCTCGCGGGCCCAAGAGCCTCATTGCCCGGCCTGCCAATGCAACCCGAGGTCCATTGGCCTCATTGGTTAATTATTTCTCGAGAAAACACTTTGCCTCTCCGCCAGAGACTAAGTCCAATTGGTTAATCATTTCTCAAGGCCACAATTTGCCTGCCGTTCAGAGACTAAGTCCAATTGGTTAACCATTTCTCTTGAAAACACTTTGCCTCTCTGCCAGAGACTAAGTCCAATTGGTTATCCATTTCTCTTGAAAACAC
>NW_027597763.1:0-67055 GCF_964194155.1 Cetorhinus maximus | reverse complement strand
GGTTGAGGTGGCGGGAGGTGGGGGTGAGGGTGGGCGGTTGGGGGTGAGGGAGGTGGGGGTGAGGGTGGGCGGTTGGTGGTGGCGGGAGTGAGAGTGAGGGAGGGGGAGGTGTGTAGGTGAGGGTGGGAGGTTGGGGGTGAGGGGTTGGGCGGTTGGGGTGGCGGGAGGGGGAGTGAGGGAGGGGGAGGTGTGTAGGTGAGGGTGGGCGGTTGGGGGTGAGGGGTTGGGCGGTTGGGGGTGAGGGAGGGGGAGGTGGGGGGTGAGGGGGTGGGCGGTTGGGGAGGTGGGGGTGAGGGTGGAGCGGTTGGGGGTGAGGGAGGGGGAGGTGAGGGGTGAGGGGTGGGCGGTTGGGGAGGTGGGGGTGAGGGTGGGCGGTTGGGGGTGAGGGGTTGGGCGGTTGGGGGTGAGGGAGGGGGAGGTGAGGGGGTGGGCGGTTGGGGAGGTGGGGGTGAGGGGGTGGGCGGTTGGGGAGGTGGGGGTGAGGGTGGGCGGTTGGGGTGAGGGGTTGGGTGGTTGGGGAGGTGGGGGTGAGGGTGGGCGGTTGGGGGTGGCGGGAGTGAGAGTGAGGGAGGGGGAGGTGTGTAGGTGAGGGTGGGAGGTTGGGGGTGAGGGGTTGGGCGGTTGGGGTGCGGGAGGGGGAGTGAGGGAGGGGGAGGTGTGTAGGTGAGGGTGGGCGGTTGGGGGTGAGGGGTTGGGCGGTTGGGGGTGAGGGAGGGGGAGGTGGGGGGTGAGGGAGGGGGAGGTGGGGGGTGAGGGGTTGGGCGGTTGGGGGTGGGGGGAGGTGTGTGTGGGGGTGAGGGGGTGGGCGGTTGGGGGTGAGGGGTTGGGCGGTTGGGGTGGCGGGAGGGGGGGGGGAGGAGTTTAAGGGAGAGACATTCCCAGCCCCTCCCCCCGGTGTCTGTTCGCTGACGCTGTGTGTCTGCTGACATTTCACCCCCCGGCCGAGCCTGTTGCGGAGGGAGGAGAGTGTGGGGCTGGTGAGTGTGGCTCTGTGAGGATTGGTGCTTGGGAGCTGGGCTGGCTCTGGCTCTGTTTGCGCCGGCTTTGATAATTTAATTTGTGGGAGGAGGAGGGAGCGGAAGGCGAAGCTCGGGAGCCGCGGTTGGTTCCTTTGTGCGAGAGGGGCCTGGCGTTGAATTTGGTTCCGGGGTGATGCTGTGTGTGTGCGGGGGGTGGAGGGGAGCTGCTGTCGGCTGGATGTTATTGTGAAGCTCTCCCTCGTCTCCAGGCCCTTTCCTTTCCTCTCAGCCCCTGGTTATGGCCCTAACCCGCTACGGCCAGAGGATCCTGTTCTCCCCTTGTCCGTCTCTGGGGACTGGAACATCAGCGCTTATTATTCTTCTCTTCACCTTCACCGGTGAGTACTGAGCTTCTTATCTGATTACATTTCATCTAGAGAGAGAGAGAGAGATCATTGTTCTATCTTGTTTCACTTCAAAGTGGAGGACACAGAAGCTGTTGGAGCTTTGTTAAATTACCAGCTGCTAAATCAGCCTCTTCGGTTTGGTTTTATTCTATTTTGTATTCAATGTAAGCCCTGTGAGACCTCGATTAATACACAAACATGAAACATGAACACTCGCACACGAAGAGGCGCTTGAAGTTTTTAAAGGGAAGATCAGAACCTCTTGATGCTTTTCCAGGAGAAAAAAAATAGTAATCTTATGTGATAATGTGAAAATTACCTAATAGTATAGATGGTCTTTAATTTTTAGTCCCTTGCTTTGCTTTGTCGTCTCCCTGTCTCCAGGTTTCCATGCCTGAGCTAACAGAATTGTTAGTTAAAAAGCAAAAAAAAAACTGCGGATGCTGGAAATCCAAAACAAAAACAAAGATAAAAATACCTGGAAAAACTCAGCAGGTCTGACAGCATCTGCGGAGAGGAGTACAGTTAACGTTTCGAGTCCGTATGCATGAATTGTTAGTTAACTTGCTTCAAGGCCTCTCTGCCAGTTCTGCTCTGTAAGCAGATGCTCGGCAATAATTGATTAGTCTGAGTTGACCTTCCCTGCTTTTTCTTTTTTATTATTGGCGCGAGGAGGGGGAGGGGGCACAGCCTCCACTTGATATCTCCCTTCAGGGGCAATTTTGGATCATGAATCTGCCATGGGTTGTGGTTGTGAATCTTCATTTCATCATCTGGTGTTGCGTGCATGGCCCTTACCCCCATCCCTGTGCAGATTTCTATTAAAATTATGAATTATTTTCTATTTGAGGTTTGTTCCTGTGGAATTTCTTGGTTTTGTCTGTCTATTGTGTGCTCTCAGTTAATGTAAGAAGACTAATGCAGTTTAGATTAAACTACTCCATTGGGATATTGAAACATTTATGTGCCAGATTACATTAAATTACCTGCCTGATCCATGGAATCCATAGAAGCACAAAGTGTCTAGAATTTTCATTCAAACTGTTTAAACCATTCAGTTTTCTTGAATAGAAGCAAGCAGCTTGAAGTTAATCTGTACTGTGATCCATGCAACAACAGTGAGAAAACTTTATGCAACTTGTATGGTTCCTGGGCGGATTTAACATGCTGGTACAATTGCAGTTTATGAATAATCGCATTTGAGTTCATGGATGCTTTAATGTTACATCAATAATATTGCCTTGAAAACACCTGCAGCTTCATCCTGTTGTGTGGCTCAAAGCCTCCACTTCTGACACAACCTAAGTTTGAATGAACAACATCTATAATTGTACTGTTAAGTGTTTTTCATAATTCACCTGGAAATAGGGGAACTTTATATGCTCATGGCTGTCATTCTCTAAAGCGTAAAGTATGTCATGATATTGTGCTTTTCAAATACGATCACCATATCTTGAATTACTTATGCCCCATACATCGTAATTCCCTCCCTATACCCTGTCCAAACTTCTAACCAAGCTTTTGATATCTCTCCATTATGTCTTACTCTTTGTCTTGCATTTTGGCGCTATAAAATCTTAAAGCTACGGCAGTTTTTAAAAGAGCTGAGTGCAATGTATGGTCTCGTTAAAAATAATGGAAATCATCATTGTCAAGGATAATTTATGTTTACAACAAAATGAGCTACTCATGCGTTATACCAGTAGTTGATAGGCTGCCTTGGTACCGATATTTTGTTACGTGACTATACTGCTCAGTCCAACTTTTCACATATTCAGGCTGAGGTAGTTCATAACCATTTAATAATGGGAGCAGACATTCACTGTAATAAATATTTCCACAGGTGAAATTAGACAACCAGGCTTCTAATGTTTTATGAACCCAAACTCTGTTTTGTAGCTATTCTAAATTTTGATCCTTTGCGGACTGATTTCATTTTAATCTTGCTGAGTGAGCACTTAACCACAGAATAGAATCCAGATGCAGTGATTGCAGATAAAGTACAGTAAGAAATGTCACTGAGGGAGGTAGTTAAATTACACCCGAGTGATCTGCATCTTGTCCTTTTTTAGGATTAGAAGACTGCAGCTTTAAACAATCTGCTGCAAGTCAAAAGGTTATATCCTGTTGCTAAAAACAGTTGACGTCGAGTGCATCATATTCATGATTTAAGTTGACTCATCTGTCAGAAGTTATGATGAATCATGGCAGATTTCCACACTAGTTCAGTATACGTTAGCAAATGTTGTAGGAGGACTGCCTAGATTCAGGTTCACTTCAACTTTTATTGTGTTGTGCCTTTGGAGGGTAAGGGTTTTTATATATACTACCTTTTATTCCAGGGAATGAAATTAGGAATATCACTTGTTTTTGAAAAGGACTTCCTGATTCTTGCAATGGATGATGCTGTATGGTACCAGTAATCATGTTATAGCTTAATTATAATGTTATTGAAAAAGGAGGGAAATTATGATTGTGTTTCACACAATAGACCCTAGCCAAAGACTTCAATTAATGTGTGTACCATTTTATGTTCATTTATGGAATGTGGGCATCACTGGCAAGGACAGTATTAGTTTCCCATCCCTAATTGCCTTTTAGATGGTGGTGATCTGCTTTCTTGAATCTTGTAGACTTGAATTTTGTGGTGTAGTACAAGCACAGTGCTGTTAGACAGGGAGTTCCAAGACTGATCGATGATGAAGGAATGGGATGAGGTAGAATGAAGGAATGACAATAGTCAAGATTGTGTGTAACTTGGAGAGGAACTTGCAGGTTGTGGTGTTCCCATATGCCTGCTGCCCCTTCTATGTGGCAGACGTCATGAGAGTGGAAGTTGCTGTCAAAGAGGCCTTGGTAAGTTACTGCAGTGAATCTTGTAGAAGGTACATACTATGGCTGCTGTGTACCAGGAACTAATGTTTAAGATGCCAAATGGAGTTTCAATCAAGTACTTTGCTTTGGTCTGAATGGAATCGAACTTCATGATGAATGCAGCTCCAACAACACTCCAGGCAAGAGGGGAATACACACTTGATTTGTAGCTTGTAGATGGCTTTGGGGAGTCCTGGAGTCACCTACTCTCTCGAGGTTACCCAGCCTTTGACCTGCTCTTGTAGCCACGGTATTTATATCACAGAATCACAGAAGCTTTGTAGTGCAGAAGGTGGCCATTTGGCCCATCGAGTCTGCACTGGCTCTCTGAAAGAGCATTCTACCTCATCCCATTCCCATGCCTTATACCATAACCTTGCACATTCTTTCTTTTCAGATAGCAATCCAATTTCCTTTTGAATACTTCGATCGAACCTGCTTTCACCACTCTCTCAGGAAGTTCATTCCAGTCACCAACCACCCTCTGGGTGGAAACATTTTTTCTTACATCACTTTTACCTTTTTTACTTTTTTTTGCCAATTATTTTGAATCAGTGCCCTCTAGTTCTTGAAGCTCTATGCTCTCTTGAGTGGGAACAGTTTCTCACTATTTACCCTGTCCATAACCCTCAGGATCTTCAATCCCTCTATCAAGTCTCCTCTCAACGTTCTTTTCTCCAAGGAAAACAGACCCAACCTCTCCAATCTATCCTCGTAGCTACAGTTCTTTATCCCAGGAGTCATTCTTGTGAATCTCCTCTACTGTCTCCAATGCGCTTACATCCTTCCTCAAGTATGATGCCCACAACTAGACGCAGTACTCCAGATGAAGCCTAACTAGTGTCTTCTCCAAGTTTGACATAACTTCCGTACTCTTGTACTCACTCAATGCTCCTTTTAGTAAATAAAAGCAAAATACTACGGATGCTGGAAATATGAAATAAAAACAAAAATGCTGGAAAAACTCAGCAGGTCTAGCAGTATCTGTGGAGAAAGAAACAGAGTTAATGTTTTGAGTCAGCACTTTTCTACTTCACGTTTGCTCTGAAGAAGCAATGTGATGGAATTTATACTGTTTAAGGGTGGGGAGGTGGAGCAGGTAAAGCAGGATAGAAGGTCAGCGATAGGTCGGGGATAAGGAGAGATCGACAAAGTTGTCATGAGCTCAAGACAAAGGCAATGGTAGTGGTGAAGACTAAAAAGGTGCTGATAGTGGCATAAAGGTAAGAAAGCAGATTGTGTTAATAGCAGAACAAGGGTCAGCACTCTGAAAGAACAACATAGATCAAATGACAGATGGTCTTTTGTTGGGGGGGGAGGGGCAGTGGTAGGGGAAAAGGGATTTTAAAAAGGGGATAAAACAATGAATTAAAATGAAAATAAGTAAATAAAAAATAAAAATAAATTTTTTAAAAAGGGGATAAAAAAGAGGTGAAGGTAGAGGGGAGAGTTCATGGTCTGAAGTTGTTGAACTCAATGTTAAGTCCGGAAGGCTGTAAAGTACCTGATCGGAAGATAAGGAACAGCACGATTAGGCACTTTACAGCCTTTGGGCTTAATATTGAGTTCAACAACTTCAGACCATGAACTCTCTCCATAGAACCATAGAAAAGTTACAGCACAGAAGGAGGCCATTCGGCCCATCCTGTCCAAGCCAGCCCGAGGACACCCAGGTGCTCTTTTTAATCCCACCTTCCTGCACCCGGCCCATAGCCCTGCAGCTTCCAGCACTTAAGGTGCAGATCCAGGTACTTTTTAAAAGAGTTTAAAGTTTCTGCCTCTACCACCAACTTGGGCAGCGAATTCCAGACACCCACTACCCTCTGCGTAAAAAAGTTCTTCCTCATGTCCCCCCTACACCTTCTGCCACTTATCTTGAATCTATGTCCCCTGGTTCTAGAATTCTCCATCAAGGGAAACAATTTTATCCAGTCCACTCTATCTATTCCCCTCATAATTTTGTACACCTCAATCAAGTCACCTCTCAGCCTTCTTTGTTCTAAGGAAAATAACCCCAACCTATCCAATCTCTCCTTGTAGCTACTCTTTTCTAACCCTGGCAACATTCTTGTAAGCCTCCTCTGCACTCTCTCCAGAGCTATTACATCATTCCTGTAATGTGGTGACCAGAACTGCACACAATACTCCAGTTGTGGCTTCACCAGTATCTCCTTTATCTTCACCCCTTTGTTAACCCCTTTTTAAATTTATTTTTATTTACTTATTTTAATTTTCATTCATTCATTGTTTTATCCCCTTTTTAAAATCATTTTTTCTACTGCCCACCCCCCCCCACCCCAACTCCCCACAAAAGGGCCATCTGCCACTTGTTCTATGTTGTTCTTTCACAGAGTGCTGACCCTTGTTTTGCTATTAACACATTCTGCTTTCTTACCTTTATGCCACATTTTTTTGATCTTCACCACTACCATTAACACTCCCTTTGTTTTGTGCCCATGACACCTTTGTCAGTCTCTTCTTATCCCCCCCTACCACTGACCTTCTGTCCTGTTTTGCCTGCTCCACCTCTCCCCCCCCCTCCCAAACAATATAAATTCCATCACATTTCTACTCTTTAGCTCTGAAGAAGAGTCGTGCTGCTGACTTGAAACATTAACTCTGTTTCTCTCTCCACAGATGCTGTCAGACCTGCTGAGTTTTTCCAGCATTTTCTGTTTTCATCCTCTATTAATAAAGCCTAAGACACTACATGCTTTAACTGCTCTCTCAAAATCCCCTGCCATCTTCAATGACTTATGTACATATACACCAAGGCCCCCCTGTTCCTGCATCTCCTTTAGAGTTTATCCCTTTATTCTACATTGTCTCTCAATATTCTTCCTGCCAAAATGCATCACTTCACACTTCTCTGCATTGAACTTCATCTGCCACTTGTCTGCCCACCAACATGTCTATGTCTTTTTGAAGTTCAAGACTATCCTCATTATAGTTGACAATGTTTCCAAATCTTCGTATCATCTGAAAATTTTGAAATCATGGCGTGAACACTACAGTCTAGGTCATTAATTTATACCAGGAAGAGTAAGGGTCCCAACACTGACCCCTGGGGTGCTCCACTACAAACCTCCTCCTAATCTGAAAAACAGCCATTTATCACTACTCCCTGTTTCTTGTCACTCAGTCAATTTCTTATCAAAGTGGCTGGTCCAGTTCAGTTTACGGCCAATAGTAACCCCCAGCAGGTTAATGGTGGAGCATTCAGCAATGGTAATATCATTGAATGTGAAGAGGAGGTGGTTAGATTCTCTCTTGTTCTAAATGGCCTTTGCCTGGCACTTGTGTGTTACAAATGTTACTTGCCATTTATCAGCCCAAGTTGTATAGTGCAAATAGGTATGTAATGCTACAGTATTTGAAAAGTTGTGAATGGCACCGAACACTCTGCAATCGTCGATGAAAATTCCCACTTCTGACCTTATGATGGAGGGAGCAGCTGAAGATGGTTGGGTCAAAGTCACTGTCCTGTGGAATTCCTCCAGCAATGTCAAGTACTGAATTGATTGGCTTCTAAGAACCACAATCATCTTCCTTTACAGACTCCAACCAGTAAACAGCTCATTCTGCGATTCCCATTGACTTGAACTTTACTAGGGCTATACTTGGTCAAATGCTACCTTGATGTCAAGGGCTGTCACCCCCACCTTACCTCTGGCATTCTTAATGAGATCTGGAGATGAGTGGTCCTGGCGGAATCGAAACTGAGCATAGGTAAGTGCAGTGACAGCTTCCCATCGCTTTGCTGAAGATTGAGAGTGGTTGGATTGATGGTGTTGTAATTGGCTGGGTTGGATTTGTCCTGCTTTTGTGGACAGGGCATGCCTGGGCAATTTTCCACTTTGCTGGGTAGATGTAAGCATTGTAGCTATCCTGGAACAGCTTTGTTAGAGACAACGCTAGTTCTGGAGCTACAAGCCTTCAGCACTACAGCTGAGATGTTGTCAGGGCCTATAGTCTTGGCCATATCTAGCATACTCAGTAGTTTTTTGCCGTCATGTGAAGTGAATTGAATTGGCTGAAGACTGGCATTTGTGCTGTTGGGTATCTCAGGAGGACGCTGTTTTAGCACTAATGGCTATATGCTATTTATGGAAGATATGTTTTGCATTGATTCTCTGACATCCAACGCAGAGATACCAACATCTGCATGACTAGGCTTCATGTATTGATATTGTGTATTTACTCCTCTTGTGACCATGTAGGTTGCAGCTATTACACTATAAGTATAAAGGAGTTCATTCAGAAGTGCACATAAGTCGGATATGAATGAGTTGTCAATAGGTTACGAAATTCAAAAATGTTGCAATGGTCTTTGGGAAGGGTGGATATAGTTAAAACAGTGAACAATGTTATACTGAAAATATTACCAGGCCTCTGCAATATTATTTCATTCTTTGAACATCCATTCGCATGCTTCTTGCATGGTATTTTGAATCCTAATTTTTCATAGTATGTCATGTTTTGTTTCTGAATGAATGTTTCAGGTTTTAAAAAAATTATTGTTGAACCCTTGGTAGATTTTTCAGAAAGTTCAGCTCTTTCCCAAAAATTTCACTGCTCCCTTGGTGAGAGATTTTTACCTTGGATCATTTGTACCTACATTCGACAGATTAGCAGAGGGCATAGCTGAGGTATTAAATGAATACTTTGCATCTGTCTTTACCAAGGAAGAAGATGCTACCCAAGACATGTTGAAAGAGGAGGTAATTCGTACACTTGAAGGGTTCAAAATTGATAGGAGGTATTAGATAGGCTGTCTGTACTTAAAGTTGATAAGGGGCCAGGATCAGATGAGATTCATCCAAGGATACTGAGGGAAGTGAGAGTGGAAATTGCAGATTGAATTTTTCAATCTGTCTTAGATTCGGGTGATGCCAGAGGACTAGAGATTTGCAAATGTTACACCATTATTCAAAAAGGTTGTAAAGATGAGCCCATCAATTGCAGGTCGATCAGTTTAACTTCAGTGGTGGGGAAACTTCTAGAAACAATAATTTGGGACAAAATTAATAGGCACATGGACAAATGTGGGTTAATTAAGGAAAGTCAGCATGGATTTCTTAAGGGAAAATTATGTTTGACTAACTTGCTTGAGCTTTTTGAAGAGGTGTCAGTGAGGGTTGATGAGGTTAATGCTGTTGATGTGGCGAACGTGGACTTCTAGAAGGCATTTGATACAGTGCCCCAAAACAGACTTGTGAGCAAAGTTATAGCTCATGGAATGAAAGAGACAGTAGCAACATGGAAAGGAAATTGGCTGAGTGACAGAAAACAGAGAGTAATGGTTATTGGGTGTTTTTCGGGCAGGAGAAAGGTTTATAGTGGTATTCAGTGTTGGGACCTTAGCTTTTCATGATTATATATTAATGATCTAGACCTTGGTGTACAGGGCACAGTTTCAAAATTTGCAGATAATACAAACCTTGGAAGTATTGTGAACTTGTGAGGAGGATAGTGTCAAACTTCACAAGGACATAGACAAGTTGGTGGAATGGGTGGACAGGTGGCAAATTAAATTCAATGTGGGGAAATGTGAAGTGATTCATTTTGGTAGGAAGAACATGGAGAGACAATATAAAATAGAGCCTACAACTCTAAAGGAGGTCCAGGATCAGACGGACCTGGGTGCACTTGTGCATAAGTCATTGGAGGTGGCAGGACATGTTGAGAGAACGATTAATAAAGCATACAATATCTGAACTTTATTAATGGGGGCATAGAGTACAAGAGCAAGGAGGTTATATTGAGTTTCTGTAGGTTACTAGTTCAGCCTAAGCTGGTGTATTGTATCCAGTTCTGGGCGTTGTACTTTAGGAAAAATGTGAAGGCATTGGAGAGAGTGCAGAAAAAAGATTCATGAGAATGGTTTCAGGGATGAGGAACTTCAGTTATGATGATAGATTGGAGAAGTTGGGACTTTTTTTTGAAGAAGGCTGAGAGGAGATTTGGTAGAGCTATTCAAGATCATGAGGGGTCTGGACAGAGTAGATAGGGAGAAACTGTTCACACTCATGAAAGGATTGAGAGGACACAGATATAAAGTAATTTGCAGAAGAAGCAGAAGAGATATGAGAAAAACCTTTTTCATGCTGCTAGTGGTTATGGCCTGGAATACGCTGCCTGAGAATGTGGTGAAGGCAGTTTTAATCAAGGCATTCAAAAGGAAATTAGACTGTTATTTGAAAAAGGAACAATGTGCAGGGTTATGGGGAGAAGCTGGGAGAATGACACTAAATAAATTGCTCATTCAGAGAGCCGGTGCAGGCACAATGGGCTGAATGGCCTCCTGTGCTGTAAAAATTCTGTGTTTCTATCATTCTGAGACCTAGCTTGAGTTCTCAACTCATGAGGTGATGTCTTCAGCAGCTGCTTGCATAGAGGAAATGTACTATTTTGTATAAGTTTTGTTGTTGTAAAAGCAGTGTTTTGGATAATTTATAAATTCAGCAGAAGTAATTGTAGCTGGTCACTTGATTTGCAAGGAACTGTTATTCTTTCACTGCCTTACCAGCTTCAAATGTAAACTTGGCAGTACACTACATAGTTAGAATGCTGTTACTGGTCATCATTTCCTGTTGAGGTGTTTTCATTTTAACTTATTTCAGGTGATGCAATTGGTGACTTTTTTAGATAGTAAATCATTGGTAAACAAATGTATACATATTTCTAGTTCTATTACAAAAATTTTTTTATGGATGAAATAAATAAAATTTGCCTATTGGAGTTATTCTTGATATGCTGAATTTATTCTTTTTACTTTTGTTTCAGGAAACAGCGTTCTAGGAGGAAAGTATGGTTCAGGAAATGTGCAAGTTTCAGAGATCTCAGCTGGTATATTTATATATTTTTTCAAATTAGTGCTTGTTCTGTGGAGAGGGGTACCATTGGTAAGGGGTCGATGCCTTTCTCTTATGGGGTTGAGGATTTCAACTGCAATTTTATTCAGCAGTTGTCCAAGTGTGTTGTGTTTGCTAGGCTGCATGACAGATGTGAAAGGAAGTTAGTTGATGTAGAACCTGCTAAATGATAATTAAGGGATTATTTTTATTTTTGGCATTGGAGAGTCAGTAAATTCAGTATGTATATTGTAAATAAGTGCAAATGTAGTACAGTTTATGTTAGTGGTTATAATAGTGATTTATTAGATTAGAGTGAGATTCACATTGGTGCAGTAATCAGCTCACTAAGGTCCTGGGTATATTCATTGAGAATATGATGCATTAGATTCATCCGTAACAGTGTCCTGTGAGTTTCTCTGCTTAAGTATTTTACCCTGCATTGTTGCAATTGATGGATATTCCAGATGCCATCTAAAGCCACACGTTATAAATAAGTGTTTTGTTCGATTCTTATGACCCAATTGCTTTTTGTATCAGTAAGTCCATTCAAGCAAGCTTTACCAAAGTGCTTTGATGGTCCTAATGCATAAGGGTATAATTATCATGTTTCATTATGCTGGAACTTTTTTATTCTCTTGTTTCCTGCTCAAGAACAGGCTTCAAGTGTGATTTTTAAAAATCCCCAGTATATGCAAGGCTCTAGATTTTATGGTTGCCCTCAAACTAGCTTAGATCATTGAAGGAATACATTAGAATTTATTGTTGTAATAACTTAAAGTAGAATATCAACTGCACAAACCAACAGGCTTTTTCCCACTGTGGCAGCAATTGTAAAGTTTATATGTTTTAATCTTTTTGAAGGGTCTCTTGCACCAGGTCCCGCACTGTTCAGCATGAAACTAAAGTGAGACCAAAGTGTTAGTAGCAAAACAACATTATTTTTATTACTCAAATTTAATTTGGGAATCTGGTCATCCAGCATTAACGATAGGTACGAAGAACCGGTGTACCAGAGGCACTCAAAATTTGGCTTGTAAGTGCTTACAAGGAACCTTCTCCCCCATCAGTGGCCTTCAAAAAGCCTGCTGCTCCATGTGTGCCAGGGCTTCAGTTTACGTCAGTGTGTCAGTTTGTGGCATTGATAGACCGAAGATTCAGGGAAGGAATGGAGTGAAAGGACTTTTTTCAAATAAAAATAACCACGTGCTGTATCCATTTTATGATTCTATGTAAATCGCAGTGACTTTCACCATGATGCATTATCTCTCTTGGACTTCTTTATAACCCTTATTTTTAACTATTCACCCCATCTTCCTCCAGCTTCTCTCCTCCATTGTCCGGTGTGAGAGGACATTCGTCACTTGGTATACCATTGCCTGTCCAGTCATTCTCATAGAAGCTCTGCAACCCTGCACCATCATCTTGCTAACCCACAAGGATCCATCCTTGGCCCTTCCCTTCCTCACATGAATGCAGCAACCTTCTGCTGTTATCCATACATCGTGTCAGCTGTGACATCTAGCTATTCACCACCACTTTGCTTCCCAGCCTCCATAGTTTCAGAGTCCTTGGCTGACATCCAGTCTTGGATAAGCTATAATTTCTTTCAACTAAACGTTGAGAAAAGCATCCTGGCACAAATGTCATACCCTTAACAGCAATTACATTCCCCTGCCTGATCACAGTCTTAGGCTGAACCAGACCCTTTGCATGTGTGGCATCCAGGGATGGTGGTGATGGTAATGATATTGGACTAGCAATTTGGAGGCTAATGCTCTGGGGACAGGGGTTCAAATCCCACCATGGGAGCTGGTAGAATTTAAATTCAATTAATGAATAAAATCTGGAATTAAAAACTAGTCTCAGTAATGGTGATCATGAAACTGTTGGATTGTCGTAAAAACCCATCTGGTTCACTAATGTCCTTCAGGGGAGGAAATCTGCCATCCTTCCCTGCTCTGGCCTCTATGTGACTCCAGACCCAGATAATGTGGTTGATTCTTAACTGCCCTCTGAAATGGCCCAGCAAGCCACTCAGTTGTACCAAATCACTACAGAAAAATCAAAAAGGAATTAAAACTGATGGACCACCCAGCATCAACCGAGATGTTGGAAAAGACACTGGCACACTGTGCCTAGTCGACCCTGCAGTAAGCCCTCCTTATTAACTCTGAGGTCTTATGCCAAAATTAGGAGAGTTGTCTCATTGACTAGTCAAGCAACAGCCTGGCATAGTCATACTCACTGGCAGGACAGACCTGGTAAAGGCAGTGGCAGGACAGTCAAGAATGAGTTACCCTGGGAGTCCTCAATATTGACTCTGGACCCCATGAATTCTCATGACTTAAGGTCAAACATAGGCAAGAAAACCTCCTGCAATTAACCCCTCCCACCCTCCCTCAGCTGATAAATCCATCCTCCTCCATGTTGAACACCACTTGGAAGAAGTACTAAGAGTAACAAGTGCATAGAATGTACTCTAGCTGGGGGATTTCAATGCTCTTCACCATGGTTGTGGTTGTTGGAGTCCAACTATCTTAGCCTCAGAACGTCGCTGCTGGAGTCCCTCAGGGTAGTATCCTGGGCCCAACTATCAGCTGCTTCACCAATGACCTTCCCAGAAAGTCGGAAGTGGGGATGTTCACTGGTGATTGCACAGTTCTGTACCATTCATAATTTTCTTGGATACTGAAGCAGTCCATGTCCATATGTAGCAAGACCTGGGACAACATTTAGGCTTGGGATGATAAGTGGCGTAACATTTGTGCCATACAAGTGCCAGGCAATGACCATGTACAAGAAAAGAGAATTTATGGTGTTGTAGTGGTAATGTCACTGGACTAGTAATAGAGATCCAGGTTAATGCTCTGGGGACGTGGGTGCAAATCCCAGTGCGACAGCTGGTTGAATTTAAATGCAATTAATAACATCTGGAATTGAAAGCTAGTCTCAGTAATGGTGACCATGAAACTACTATCGATTGTTGTAAAAACCCATCTGGTTCAACAATGTCCCTTCGTGAAGGAAATCCCAAATCCCTTTAGGGAAGGAAACCCGCCATCCTTACCTGGTCTGGCCTACATGTGACTCAAGATCTACAACAATATGGTTGACTATTGATAGCAAGTCACTCAGTTCAAGGTCAGTTAGGGATGGTCAACAAATGCTGGCCTTGCTGGCGAAGCCCATGAAAGAATAAAGAAAAAAATATAGTCAACAATGGAGAATCCACAACACTCTGGGGTAGAAAATTCCAAAGATTCACTACACTTTGAGTGAAGAAATTTCTCCTTGCCTCTGTCATAAATGATTTACCCCTTATATTGAGACTGTGCCCCATGTTCTAGATTCTCCAGCCAGTGGAAACACCCTCCTAGTGTGTACCCTGTCATGCTGCTTGTACATTTCAATGAGATCAGCTCTCATTCTTCTAAACTCCAAAGAGTATAGATCTAATTTACTCAGCTTCTCAGCATAGAACAACCCTCTCATCTCAGGGACCAATCTTGTAAATCTTTGTTGTACAGCCTCCAATACAGGTATGTACTTCCTTAAATATGGAGACCAAAACTGCACACTGTACTCAAGGTGTGGTTTCACTAAAACCCTGTACAATTGTAGCAAGACTTCTTTATTCTTGTACGCCAGTCCCTTATAATAAAGGCCAACATGCCAACTTTCTGCATTCCTTGTACGAGTACAACCAAGCATCTTTGAACATCAACATTTATAAGTTTTACATCTTTCACAAAACGTTCTGCTTTACTATTTACAAAGTGAATAACCTCTCACTTCTTCACATTATACTCCATTTGCCCACTCACTTAACCTGCCTATATCTCTTTGCAGCCTCTCTGTGACCTCACAACTCACATTTTCAACTAGCTTTGTGCCGCCACCAAACTTAGATACATTACTGCCTGTCTCTCTGTCTCAGTCATAGCAACTAGCTGAGGCCTCAGCACTGATCCTTGCGGCACAGCCTGTCAACTTGCGAGTGCTCCGTTTCTGCCTACCCTTTGTTTCTGTCTGTTAACCATTCTTCTATTCGTGCTAATATATTACACCAATTCCATGAGCTCTTATCTTGCCTATTAACCTTTTGTGTGCCATCTTATCAAGTGGAAACCCAGATATACTACATCTACTGGTTCCCCTTTGTCCAGCCTACTAGTTACATCCTCAAAAAACTCCAATAAAGTTCTCAGACAAGGATTTCCCTTTCGTAAAACTTTGTCTGATCACACTGTGATTTTCTAAGTGCATCATGAAGACTCCCTTAATAATAGATTCCAGAACTTTCTTGACAACCAGGCTAACTGGCTTGTACTTCCCTGTTTTCTCTCTCCCTCCTTTCTTGAATAGCAGTGTCACATTTGCTAACTTCTAATCTGCTGTGACCGCTCCAGACTCTAGGGAACTTTGGAAAATCATTGTCAGAACATCCACTATTTCTGCAACTATCTGTTTTAGAACTCTAGGATTTACAGTAGGGAATCAAGTCTTGGGGATTTATAAGATTTTAGCTCCTTAAGTTTCTGCAGTACTTTATCTCTGCTGATATTAATTTCCTCACCCTTTTTAGCAACTAGGTTACCTTCTATTTCTGGTATGAAGCTTGTGTCTTCCACTATCCAATGAAGACAGACACAAAATATTTGCTCAATGTCTCTGCCATTTCCTCAGTCCCCAGAATAATTTTTCCCATCTTTGCTTCTAAGGGACTAACATTTACTTTAGCTACTCTCTTCCTTTTTATGTTCTTGTTAAAGCTCTTATAATCTGTTTTTATGTTCCTGGCTGGTTTCCTCTTATTCTCTATTTTCCTTTCTTATCAACTTTTTGGTGGCCTTTTACTGGTTTCTAAAAATTAATAATCCTCCGTCTTAGTCTGCTACTATCCTTTGCAATCTCTTTTGATCTAATAATGTCCTTAACTTCCTGAGTAAACCATGGATGGATCTTTGTGGCTGAGTTTTTGTTTTTCAATGGAATGTATTTTTGTTGAACATTTTGTATTGTTTCTTTAAATGTTTCCCACTCTTTATTTATGACCATATCTTTTAGTCTATTTACCCAATCAACCTTCACCAATTCTCCCCTCGTACATATGTAATTGGCTTTGTTTAAGTTTAAGATTCTTGTTTATAATTGGAGAATGTTCCTTTTAACATGGAATTCAGTTGTATTATGATCACTAGTTTCCAGTGAATTTTACTTATTCTGCGATTACTAATTAACCCTGCCCCATTACACAATACTAGATCTAAGATAGCTTTAACCATATAGATATAAAAGCAAAAAACTGCAGATGCTGGAAATCCAAAACAAAAACAGAAACAGAAATACCTGGAAAAACTCAGCAGGTCTGGCAGCATTGGTGGAGGAGAGCGCAGTTGACGTTTCGAGTCCTCATGACCCTTCAACAGAACTAAGTAAAAATAGGAAAGGGGTGAAATATAAGCTGGTTTAAGGGGGGAGGTTGTTGGGACAAGCAGTCAGTGATAGGTGGAGATAACCAAAAGCTGTCACAGACAAAAGAACAAAGAGGTGTTGAAGGTGGTGATATTATCTAAAGGAATGTGCTAATTAAGAGTAGAAGACAGGACAGATAAGGTACAGATAGCTCTAGTGGGGGTGTGGGAATACTAAAAGGTAGAAATAAACAATGGGTGAAAATACATTTAAAAATAATGGAAATAGGTGGATTTTTAAATGTATTTCCACCCATTGTTTATTTCTACCTTTTAGTATTCCCACAGCCCCACTAGAGCTATCTGTACCTTATCTGTCCTGTCTTCTACTCTTAATTAGCACATTCCTTTAGATAATATCACCACCTTCAACACCTCTTTGTTCTTTTGTCTGTGACAGCTTTTGGTTATCTCCACCTATCACTGACTGCTTGTCCCAACACCCCCCTCCCCTTAAACCAGCTTATATTTCACCCCATTCCTATTTTTACTTAGTTCTGTTGAAGGGTCATGAGGACTCGAAACGTCAACTGCGCTCTCCTCCGCCGATGCTGCCAGACCTGCTGAATTTTTCCAGGTATTTCTGTTTCTGTTTTTGTTTTAGCTTTATCCATAGTTGGTTCCATAACCTATTGCTCCAGGAAACTCACGAAACACTCTACAAGCTCATCTGCTAGACCACCTTTGCTAATTTGATTGGTCCAGTCTATATGAATATTAAATTGCCATACAATTATTACATTGCTTTTGTTACACACCAATAATTTCTCTGTCCAACTTTAGAACTACAGTTAGAGGGCCTACAAACTACTCCCACCAGTGTTTTCTGACTCTTGCCATTCCTAATTTCTACCCATACTGATTGTATTTCATGATTTTCCGAGCCAAGATTCGTTCTCACTAATGTCCTTATGTCGTTCTTTATTATGAGGGCTACACCACCTCTTTGCCATTGTGTCTGTCTTTCCAAAATATTGTGTACCATGGAATATTTATTTCTCAAGCTTGGTCACCATATTTCTGTAATGGTGATAAGATTTGAGCCATTTATCCCTATTTGTGTCACTAATTCATCAACCTTATGGTAGGTGCTTCCCGCATTCAGATAAAGAGGCTTTAATTTCATTTTTTTTACCACTATTCCCTGGACCTTAATCTCTGATGCACATTATTGTTAAGCTCTCTGTCCCTTCCTGTTCCTGGTTATTACCATTGACCAGAAACTTAACTAGACCAGCCACATAAATACTGTGGATGCAAGAGCAGGTCAGAGGCTAGGAATTCTGCAGCGAGTAACTCTCCTTCTGATTCCCCAAAGCCTGTCCACCATCTACAAGGCACAACTCAGGAATACACTTCACTTGCCTGGATGAGTGCAGCTCCAAGAATATTGAAGAAGCTTGACACAATCCAGGACAAAGCAGCCTGCTTGATTAACACCCCATCCACCACCATAAACATTCACTCTCTCCACCACCAATGCACAGTGGCAACAGTGTGTACCATATACAAGATGCACTGCAGCAACTCACTGAGGCTACCTTGATGGCACCTTCCAAACCCTTGACCTCTACCACTCAGAAGGACAAGGGCAACAGACACAAGGGAGAACCAGCACCTGCAAGTTCTCCTCCAAGCCACACACCATGCTGTCTTGGAACTATATCACTGTTCTTTCACTATCAGTGGGGCAAACTCCTTTCCTAACAGCTCTGAAGGTGTACCTACGCCACATGGACTATAGTGGTTCAAGAAGGCAGCTCAACGCCACCTTAAGGCAGTTGGGGATGTGCAATAAATGCTGGTCATTCAGCGATACCCAAGAAAGAATAAAACAAGCCCTGAACTGAGTTTCCAATTCCACGTGCACTCCATTACAAAGACCCCCAACTCTCATCTTTGCGATATCACCCACTTCTGCCCCTGTCTCAAGCCAATTGTAATTGAAATCCTCATCCTTGCCTTTTGTCAACTCCAGACTTGATTTACACCAATGCTCTCGTTTTTCACTTCAGGCCTCTACCTGCATAAACTTCAGCGTACCCAAATCTTTGCTGTCCACATCCTCTGCTACACCAAGTCCTGCTGACGCACTGTGCTTGCCCTTGCTGATCTATGTTGCCCATCGTCTGCAAAGCCTCAAATTTAAAATTGCCATGCTCGTGTTTGAAACTATCAATGGCCTCAGTCTTTCCTTAGCTCTACAACTTCAGCAGTAACTTGTATTCACTTCACCTAACCTTGTTGCATTGTCTTTCCCACATTCTGTGTTCCCATGACTCAAACCTGTTGTGCGCCATCTCTCCCTTACCCCATAGCTGGCATTGTGCTATCTGTGGCTCAGGTGCCATGCTCTGGAATGCTCCTTGTCTCTCTTTTGCTGCCATCTATTCACTCGCCTCTCTCTTTTCACTCATTTTCGTCTCTTTGCCCTCCGCCACCCCCCACTCTCTCTTTGCCCTCCGCCACCACCCCCCTCTCTTTGCCCTCTGCCACCACCCCCCTCTCTCTCTTTGCCCTCTGCCACCCTCCTTTCTCTCTTTGCCCTCCGCTGCCACCCCCTCTCTCTCTTTGCCCTCCGCCGCCACCTCCTCTCTCTCTTTGCCCACTGGTACCTCCCACCCGCAGTCCCCATTTTTAAGATGCTCCTTAAAAGCTACCTTTTTGGCCATGCTTCTTAATTCCTCTCGTCTGTTCCTTTAGCTCAGTGTTTATTTTTTGATTTTACCTCTGTGGAGCACCTTAGGAAGTTTTTCCGCTTTTAAAGCTGTTGAATGCTTGCAAGATGTGATAATTATGGTTATTTTATTGCTGCAGTAGCACATTTATTCAGACAGAGTTGCACTGCAATGTTAGCTGCATTAATTATAATTATCCAATTTATCCTTCCCTCAGCTTGTGGAGATGCACCAGAACAGCTCAGGGCACCAAGTGGGATAATTACAAGTCCAGGTTGGCCCTTTAACTATCAAACTAGAGTTAACTGTAGCTGGCACATCCAGGCTAATCGGGAGGAAGTCATCACCATCAGGTAAGTGTGAGCAAATCGGAACAAATAACCTACCACATTGTGTGTAACGCCCAGCTCAAATTCAGGACCAAGTATTTTGCAGAAACTTTTGGCTGTTGAGCATATAGAAACAAAATGGGATAGTGATGGATGGCCCTGATAGGTGTAGAATATATGTTGTGTTATTAATCTGGCCAGGAGCATCTTGGGTTCAAACACCTGGCCTGTGTTGGTAAATCACAACTGAGGTTGCATTGAAGGTATTACAATTGGCATCAGTATCTCAAGGCTAGGAAGGAGAAATCATTTGGATTTCTGCTAGCTGTGCAGTGACTTCTGCTGGAAGTGAATGTTTGTGGCCATTGAATGAGAACAGGTTAAGGGTTGGCTTTAAACTTTGCCGTTATTGTCCAAAATTCATTGTCTATGCTCAGAATGAAGAACAACTTGAGGGAGATACTAGAGGGCTATTGCAGCCTGTGCTGAGAAGTATGAGAGAACAAAAAGAGGCAGATCCATCGCTAGACAATTAAACTAACAAAGTTGGAAGCTAAATTGGACAAAGTGCTACAAACATAGTCTTGCCCACTCTTGTACAATTTTAAAATCCCCTTGATTTATATCTTACATTATCCACAATGGAGCCTAACATTTTATTTGCTACCTCGATCACTGGACTGATAGTGTCAATAATCTCTCATTGATATTCTGAATATGTCTCCTGCTCTGCCTTCAGTGCACTTCTAGTGAGTCAATATTACGGGTTCCTTTTCCAAAATTGCATCCTTCTACATAATTTGATTTAAACTGTAGCTGCCAATCAAATCCAACAGACTTTGAACAAGTTGATTCTCATCATTTACCACTGATGTATTTTTGCAAACCTCATCACATTTATATACTGTTTTAACTAACACATCTCCAGCAACTTATGAAATGAGAAACAGAGTTCTGAAAATGATCTCTGATGGACCACTAATGATCATCTCTCATGCTATTTGACCAGATGGAGTTGCCACTACGGTCGAGCTTTACCCTGTCCCAACTCAACATACAGATGTGCGCTTCCATCATGAATCACTAGATATGCTAAACCTTATAAAGTGAGACTGGATAAGCTGGAGCTGTTCTCCTTTGAGCAGAGAAGGTGAAGGGGAAATTTAATAGATGTGTTCAAAATCATGAAAGAATAAATTTGGTAAAACTATTTTCACCGGTAGGTGGGTTAGTAACCAGGCAACGTGGATTGAAGGTAATTGGCAAAAGAAGCAGAAGTGAGATAAGAGAATTTTTTTAAAGTAGTAAGTTATGATTTAGAATACACTGCATGAAAGGGTGGTGGAAGCAGATTCAAGAGTAACTTTCAAAAGGAAATTTGATAAGTACTTGAAGGTTAGAAAATTTGAGGGCTGTTGGGAAAGAGCAGTGTAATACGAGCCAGCAAAAACACGCTGGGCTGACTGCTGTAAGATTTTATGAGTCTATTGTGGTAGGAGTGGGAGGCTAGCTGTTCTTCTTTCTTTTCTGTTCTCTAACCTGGAGACACTAAAGCCACTTGTCAACACTCGTACTGCTGTCCTCACACAGACCCGCAATTGAATGTGGGACCTTTCTAGTCTATATAGCGCAGCTTCTCGTTAGATAAACATGCTGAGACATCAGGGCCATTTCGTATGTGGTAGAAGTAATAAGAAGCACTATACAAATGTTGAAAATTACATATTTGTTCATCTAGTACTGTATGGTTATGCTATTTTTCTTTAATGTGGGGGGTGGGAATTTTCATTCAATGTATGAAGTGCATTTTCTGCTACAGTAAAGGTATTATCCAGACACAACATGCAGAAGCTGTTATATTTTCAAATGCTGGATATGCTTAATTCTCATGTTGTGTGGCATAATACTGCTTTTGAATTCCACAGCACTGTAGAAGTTGGACAGATTTATTCAAGTCAAAAGACTTGCAGAAAATGCCCTTTAAGAGTTCAGGTGGCAATTCAAGTGAATCAAATTATAAACAGTAAAAAAATCCTTCTTTTAAGGTTAGATCAAACTTCCATACTGTCAGCTGCAGTATTTAAATGATCAATGGAGTGGGGGGGATGGGGACGGAAAGTCCTGTTCTGTTCCTTCAGCTTTTGATTTCCATCTGTGATTCTTCCTACAGATTACACTGGCAGAAATTGAATTAGCTGTTGAAGAGCAGACCTAAATACAGGATGTGGAGTTGTATGTTTTTGCTCTGTGTCTATTAAGGATCTGTTTGCATTGCAGTGTTTGCATTACATTTCAAAATTTGACCTAGTTGTGAATTTGGAGCGAATGTGAATTAAATTGATGTAATGTTAAAGCAATCTGAGCTGGTTGAACTGTGTTGGTGCTAAGTGTAACCATGCAGTGTATAATTAGGGAATCTTCTCCCCTTCTCTGCAGCCCCCCCCCCCTCCCTCTCCTCTCTCTGCATCCCCCCCCTCTCTGCACCCCCCCTCTCTCTCTCTGCACCCCCCCTCTCTCTCTCTGCACCCCCCCTCTCTCTCTCTGCACACCCCCTCTCTCTCTCTGCACCCCCCCTCTCTCTCTCTGCACCCCCCCTCTCTCTCTCTGCACCCCCCCTCTCTCTGCACCCCCTTCCCCCCCTCTCTGCACCCCGACCTCTCTCTCTGCACCCCCTCCTCTCTCTCTCTCTGCACCCCCCTCTCTCTCTTTGTGCATCCCCCCCCTCTCTCTCTCTCTGCACCTCCCTCTCTCTCTCTGCACCCCCTCTCTCTCTTTGTGCATCCCCCCCCTCTCTCTCTCTGCACCCCCTTCTCTCTCTGCACCCCCCCTCTCTCTGCACCCCCCCTCTCTCTCTGCACCCCCCCTCTCTCTCTGCACCCCCCTCTCTCTCTGCACCCCCCTCTCTCTCTGCACCCCCTCTCTCTCTGCACCCCCCCCTCTCTCTCTGCCCCCCCCTCTCTCTCTCTGCACCCCCCCTCTCTCCCTCTGCACCCCCCCTCTCTCTCTCTGCACCCCCCCTCTCTCTCCCTGCACCCCCCTCTCTCTCTCTGCACCCCCCCTCTCTCTCTCTGCACCCCCCCTCTCTCTCTCTGCACCCCCCCTCTTTCTCTCTGCACCCCCCCTCTCTCTGCAACCCCCCTCTCTCTCTCTGCACCCCCCCTCTCTCTCTGCACCCCCCCTCTCTCTCTGCACCCCCTTCCCCTCTCTGTACCCCCCTCCCCCCTCTCTCTCTGCACCCCCCCTCTCTCTCTGCACCCCCCCTCTCTCTCTCTCTGCACCTCCCCTCTCTTTGTGCATCCCCCCCCTCTCTCTCTCTGCACCCCCCCTCTCTCTCTCTGCACCCCCCTCTCTCTCTCTGCACCCCCCCTCTCTCTCTCTGCACCCCCCCTCTCTCTCTCTGCACCCCCCCTCTCTCTCTCTGCACCCCCCCTCTCTCTCTCTGCACCCCCCCTCTCTCCCTCTGCACCCCCCCCTCTCTCTGCACCCCCCCTCTCTCTCTTTGTGCATCCCCCCCATCTCTCTCTCTCTGCACCCAACTCTCTCTCTCTGCACCCCCCCTCTCTCTCTGCACCCCCCTTCTCTCTCTGCACCCCCCCTCTCTGCACCACCCCTCTCTCTCTGCACCCCCCCTCTCTCTCTGCACCCCCCCTCTCTCTCTGCACCCCCCCTCTCTCTGTGCACCCCCCCCTCTCTCTGTGCACCCCCCCTCTCTCTGTGCACCCCCCCTCTCTCTGTGCACCCCCCCTCTCTCTGTGCACCCCCCTCTCTCTGTGCACCCCCCATCTCTCTGTGCACCCCCCTCTCTATGTGCACCCCCCCTCTCTCTGTGCACCCCCCCTCTTTCTGTGCACCCCCCCTCTCTCTCTGCACCCCCCTCTCTCTGTGCACCCACCCTCTCTGCACACCCCCTCTCTCTCTGCACCCCCCCTCTCTCTCTCTGCACCCCCCCTCTCTCTCTGCACCCCCCCTCTCTCTCTGCACCCCCCCTCTCTCTCTGCACCCCCCTCTCTCTCTGCACCCCCCTCTCTCTCTGCACCCCCCTCTCTCTCTGTGCACCCCCCCTCTCTCTGTGCACCCCCCCCTCTCTCTCTGCACCCCCCCTCTCTCTCTGCAACCCCCCCTCTCTCTCTGCACCCCCCCTCTCTCTCTGCACCCCCCCTCTCTCTCTGCACCCCCCCTCTCTCTCTGCACCCCCCCTCTCTCTCTGCACCCCCCCTCTCTCTCTGCACCCCCCCTCTCTCTCTGCACCCCCCACCTCTCTCTGCACCCCCTCTCTCTCTCTGCACCCCCTCTCTCTCTCTGCACCCCCCCTCTCTCTCTGCACCCCCCCTCTCTCTCTGCACCCCCCCTCTCTCTCTGCACCCCCCTCTCTCTCTCTGCATCCCTCCCTCTCTCTCTGCATCCCCCCCTCTCTCTCTGCACCCCCTTCCCCCCCTCTCTGCACCCCGACCTCTCTCTCTGCACCCCCCCCCTCTCTCTCTCTGCACCCCCCTCTCTCTCTTTGTGCATCCCCCCCCTCTCTCTCTCTGCACCCCCCCCTCTCTCTCTGCACCCCTCCTCTCTCTCTCTGCAACCCCCCTCTCTGCACCCCCCCTCTCTCTCTCTGCACCCCCCCCCCCCCGCCAAAGAAAAATACCATTTCCTTAACCCTACCTGTATTCATTTTTCATCGGGGGGAAAAATAAAATTCTTTACATCTGAGTTCTGAATTCCAGATGAGATTCTCGATGAAAAAAGCAGCTTCACAGTGGAAAAAGGAACTGAGTGTGGGAGGAAAACTGAAGGGTTGCATCAGGCTCTACCTTTTCACATGTACAACCTAGAACTATGCATAGTGAGCAAATTGTTTCCATCTGTGTTCTGCAAAATGTGCAGTGAATGTTTCAAAGGCAGGTGAGCACAAAGAAAGGAAGGGATCCAAAACAAAACTACATTTGATTTGCTGCAGAGTGTATGGAAATTGCGTCAATTAAGTGGAGTAAACCTTTGTCTTGAGTGTTAGCATTCCTGTCTTTGAGACTAGACACAGGATTTGAACCCCACTCCAGATAGTCTTAGCAAGAGGAGACTGGAGCTCTGAATTCTGGGTTAGCAGCTTGTAAGGACAATTGCAACCAGTGGAAATTAATGACCTTGTTATGTACTCCTACTAGCCAGTTGGTGAAGGAAGAAACCAGAGCCGGTCTTTACTTGGAATAGATTTATTCATAGAGTGAAACATTACAGGCATATATCTCCTGAATCCACTCTACTCCTGTCAGCAAAGTGTCTCTTTATATGTGTAACTCTTTTGAGTTTTAGAAGATGTAACTCTTTTGAGTCTTTATATGTGTAACTCTTTCGAGTTATCAACAGATCGCATGTAACTCTTTCGAGTACATTCACAGTTCTTGGTTTCCAGGAGTGGGACATGAACCCACAACCTTCTGACTCAAAGGCAAGGGTGCTATGAACTGAGCCAAAGCTGACACCTCTCTTTATATGTGTAACTCTTTTGAGTTATCAACAGATCGCATGTAACTCCTTCAAGTACATTCACAGTTCTTGGTTTCCGGGAGTGGGACATGAACCCACAACCCTCTGATTCAAAGGCGAGGGTGCTATGAACTGAGTAACTCTTTTCGAGTCAAAACAATTAACTAAATTAACAATAACTTCTTTTAGAGTTAAAACAATTAACTAAATTAACAATAACAAGGGAGAAATCAAGTACAGCCCCTAAGTCAGGTCAGCTGTAAAATCAAGGAAAAACTTTAAAGGAACCTTACAAACATTAAACCAAAATGTGATTAAAGGGGTCAACAAAACACCCCATTCCTCGCGGCGCCCACCGGGCACGGAAGGCCTCGAGATTGCCGCAGACACCGCGTGCTCCCTTTCCAGGGACATCCGGCCGCGAACGTAGCCGCGGAAGAGGAACAAACAGTCGGGCGGGACTCCCCCCTCGATCGCCCGCTGCCTGGACTTGTTAATGGCCAACCTGGCCAGGCCCAGGAGCAGGTTCACGAGGAGGTCCTTCTCCCTCCCGACCCCCTTCCGCACCGGGTGTCCGTAGATCAGGAGCGTGGAACTGAAGTGCAAACTAAACAGCAACAGAAGGTTATTTAAATAACTAAAAAGGGAGTGCAGCCTATCACACCCTATATAAACGTGGTCCACGGACTCCACAAGACCCCAAAAAGAGCAGGTGTCTTGGGAGTCCGTGAACCTATACATTCTACGGTTGTAGGGGACTGCTGCATGCAACACCCTCCAACCCAGGTCCCCGATAGAAAGCGGGAGGACACCTCCGTAGAGGGCCTCCCATCGGGGGCCTCCTCCGCCGGACGGCAACAAGGCACGCCAGGGCGTGTCCGGGCGGCGGACGAGGGCGAGAAAATGGAAGGAGTACAGGAAACTCTTCCGCGCCGTGCCAAATGGCACGGAGGGCACGTCCCCGAGGCGACTCATATTATTGTGGGGCACCGGCACCCAAGGGAGGGTTCGGGGCTTGGGGCCAATGTGAAATTCCGTCCGAACAGGGGAACGTTCAGCCGGAAGACCACCGCACACCTGGGCCACCTCGAAACCTAAAATGACATCGGGTCCGAGCACGACCGTCCTTAGGTCTTGGATGGCATCGGCTGCAACCTAGACACTCACTGACGCGCGACACGCCATCTCCTGCGGGAGCATCCAGCCCAGTCCTCCGCCACCCAGCACGTCCCCGATCCTGGTCACCCTGGCAGCCACAGCCCTCCTCTCCGCCAGCCACTGAAAAGGACGGAGGGGCGGATTCCTGAGCAGCGGCTCTCTGACGATAGCCGCTACTCCTGACGGGGGAGAGCTGCGTCGCGAGGCGACCACGTTCCAGACTTTGATCAGGTCCTGGTAAAAGACGGGCAACGCCTGTAAGGAGCCACCGAGGCCCCTCTGCTCTATAAACAGGAGCTGCACGTCATAATTCATGCCGTGCACCTGGCGGAAGAAATACGTCGCCAGGGCACACCATCTCGGAGGAGGCTCAACATAAAGGTATCGCTGCATGGTCTGAAGACGGAAAGTCGCCACCTGCATGCGTAGGCACACTAGCGCCTGACCGCCCTCCCTAAGCGGGAGACTCAGAACCTCAGCATCTGCATATTCAGACCCAGCTGTAACTCTTTCGAGTTATCAACAGATCGCATGTAACTCTTTCGAGTACATTCACAGTTCTTGGTTTCCGGGAGTGGGACATGAACCCACAACCTTCTGACTCAAAGGCGAGGGTGCTATGAACTGAGCCACAGCTGACACCTCTCTTTATATGTGTAACTCTTTCAAGTTATCAACAGATCGCATGTAACTCTTTCGAGTACATTTACAGTTCTTGGTTTCCGGGAGTGGGACATGAACCCACAACCCTCTGATTCAAAGGCGAGGGTGCTATAAACTGAGTAACTCTTTCGAGTTATCAACAGTCACAGATTGTAACTCTTTCGAGTACATTTACAGTTCTTGGTTTCCGGGAGTGGGACATGAACCCACAACCCTCTGATTCAAAGGCGAGGGTGCTATCAACTGAGCCACAGCTGACACCTCGTAACTCTTTTCGAGTCAAAACAATTAACTAAATTAACAATAACAAGGGAGAAATTAAGCACAGCCCCTAAGTCAGGTCAGCTGTAAAATCAAGGAAAAAAAACTTTAAAGGAACCTTACAAACATCAAACCAAGATGTGATTAAAGGAGTCAACAAAACACCCCAGTCCCCGCGGTGCCTACCGGGCACGGAAGGCCTCGATGGTGCCGGCAGACACCGCGTGCTCCCTTTCCAGGGACATCCGGCCGCGAACGTAGCCGCGGAAGAGGGACAAACAATCGGGCGGGACTCCCCCGTCGATCGCCCGCTGCCTGGACCTGTTGATGGCCAACTTGGCCAGGCCCAGGAGCAGGTTCACGAGGAGGTCCTTCTCCTTCCCGACCCCCTTCCGCACCGGGTGTCCGTAGATCAGGAGCGTGGGACTGAAGTGCAAACAAAACAGCAACAGAAGGTTATTTAAATAACTAAAAAGGGAGTGCAGCCTAAGACATCCTATATATGCATGGTCCGCGGACTCCACAAGACCGCAAAAAGGGCAAGTGTCCTGGGAGTCCGTGAACCTAAACATCCTCCTATTGTAGGGGACTGCTGCATGCAACACCCTCCAACCCAGGTCCCCGATAGAAAGAGGGAGAACACCTCCGTAGAGGGCCTCCCATCGGGGGCCTCCGCCGCCGGACGGCAACAAGGCACGCCAGGACGTGTCTGGGTGGCGGACCAGGGCGAGATAATGGAAGGTGTGCAGCAGCAGTCCATACAGAAAACTCCTCCGCGCCGTGCCAAATGGCACGAAGGGCATGTCCCCGAGGCGGCTCATATTATTGCGGGGCACCGGCACCCGAGGGAGGGTTCGGGGCTTGGGGCCAGTGTGGAATTCCATCCGAACAGGGGAACGTTCAGACGGAAGACCAACGCGCACCTGGGCCACCTCGAGACCTAAAATGACTTCGGGTCCGAGCACGACCGTCCTTAGGTCTTGGATGGCATCGGCTGCGACCTGGACACTCACTGATGCGCGGCACGCCAACTTCTGCGGGAGCATCCAGCCCAGTCCTCCGCCACCCAGCACGTCCCCGATCCTGGTCACCCCGGCAGCCACAGCCCTCCTCTCGCCAGCCACTGAAAGGGACGGAGGGACGGATTCCTGAGCAGCGGCTCTCTGACGATAGCCGCTACTCTTGACGGGGGAGAGCTGCATCGCGAGGCGACCATGTTCCAGACTTTGATCAGGTCCTGGTAAAAGACGGGCAACGCCTGTAAGGAGCCCCCGAGGCCTGACACCTCGTATGTGAACTCAAGTAACCAGCCAATCAATACCCTCCACCTGTATATACTTAGCTTCAATTGATACAATTAACAGACCTCACTGCTTCCCCCACCCCTCCTAACCAAATTGTACCTCATCAGCCTGCATATCCTAACACTATTTCATACTATTCTTCAAGGAAAGGGTATGAAAAACAAACTTTAGTCTTGAACTTCAATTGTAGTGTATGTGCTACCCAAACCCTGCTCCTCCTTGTCTAACTTCCCCTCCCCTGTCATTGAAATGCATTCTTCAGTATTGATCCGAATCAAAATCCTCTTCTATCAAACAGATGAACTCCAGCACAGCCACACAACTGCATGAGACAGCCTCTGCACACAACCTTACTTAAAGGGATTGGAAATCCCTTTGAAGAATTAGTATCCCTTCTGAAATGGCTATGAATAGTAGAAATTTGTCAGCATTTAGTATCAAACCTGCACAACATTGCACTTTTTAAAAAAATTTCACTTCCTTTTAAATACATTGTCAAATGAATTTACTACTTGACATGTTTAAGGTGACTTTTGCATCTTTACACAATGCAAATGCCAAAGTGAATTTATAACTGAATGGAATTATCTGCGTAGCTGCAAATAGTTGAGGCAATGTAAACAACTCAATAATGCCCCAGTTGGTGAGCACTGAGAGTGGCAAGGGTGCAGAATGTACTCTGGGTGGGAGACTTCAATATCCATCACCAAGAGTGGCTCAGTAGCACCACTACTGACCAAGCTGGCCAAGTCCTAAAGGACATAGCTGCTAGACTGGGTCTGCGGCAGGTGGCGAGGGAACCAACAAGAGGGAAAAACACACTTGAACTCATCCTCACCAACTTGCCTGCCGCAAGTGCATCTCTCCATGACAGTATCTGTAGGAGTGACGACCACACAGCCGTTGTGGAGACAAAGTCTCGCCTTCACATTGAGGATACCCACCATCGTGTTGTGTGGCACTACCACCATGCTAAATGGGATAGAGTTTGATAAGATCTAGCAACTCAAGACTGGGCAATCATGAGGTGCTGTGGGCCATCAGCAGCAGCAGAATTGTACTCAAATACAATCTGTAACCTCATGGCCCGGCACATCCCCCACTCTACCAATACCATCAAGCCAGGAAATCAACCCTGGTTCAGTGAAGAGAGCAGGAGGGCGTGCCAGGAGCAGCACCAGGCATACCTAAAAATGTGGTGTCAACCTGGTGAAGCTCTAACACAGAACTACTTGTGCGCCAAACATCATAAGCAGAAAGTGATAGACAGAGCTAAGCGATCCCACAACCAACAGATTAGATCTAAGCTCTGCAGTCCTGCCAAAACCAATCGTGAATGGTGGTGGAAAATTAAACAACTCACTGGAGAAGGAGCCTCCACAAATATCCCCATCCTCAATGATGGTGGAGCCCAGCACGTCAGTGCAAAAGATAAGGCTAAGGCATTTGGTACAATCTTCAGCCAGAAGTGCCAAGTGGATGATCCATCTCGGCCTCCTCCAGAGGTCCCCAGCATCACAGATGCCAATCTCCAGCCAATTCGATTCACTCCATGTGATATCAAGAAACGGCTGAAGGCACTGGATACTACAAAGGCTATGAGCCCTGACAATATTCCGGCAATAGTACTGAAGACTTGTGCTCCAGACGTGCCGTGCCCCTAGCCAAGCTGTTTCAGTAGAGCTACAACACTGGCATCTACCCGGCTATGTGGAAAATTGCCCAGGTATGTCCTGTACACAAAAGCAGGACAAATCCAACCCGGCCAATTACAGCCCCATCAGTCTACTCTCCATCATCAGTAAAGTAATGGAAGGGGTCATCAACAGAGCTATCAAGCGGCACTTGCTTAGCAATAACCCCACTGATGCCCAGTTTGGGTTCCGCCAGGGCCACTCTGTCCCTGACCTCATTACAGTCTTAGTTCAAACATGGACAAAAGAGCTGAACTCCCAAGGTGAGGTGAGAGTGACTGCCCTTGACATCAAGGCGGCATTTGACAGTGTGGCATCAAGGAGCCCTAGCAAAACTGGAGTCAATGGGAATCAGGGGAAAACTCTCCGCTGGTTGGAGTCACACCTAGCACAAAGGAAGATGGTTGTGGTTGTTGGAGGTCAGTCATCTCAGCTCTAGGACATCACTGCTGGAGTTCCTCAAGGTAGTGTCCTCGGCCCAACCATTTTCAGCTGCTTCATCAATGACCTTCCTTTCACCATAAGGTCAGAAGTGGGGATGTTCACTGATGATTGCACAGTGTTCAGCGCCATTCGTGACTCCTCAAATACTGAAGCAGTCCGTGTCCAAATGCAGCAAGACTTGGACAATATCCAGGCTTGGGCTGATTTTTGGCAAGTAACATTCGTGCCACACAAGTGCCAGACCATCTTCAACAAGAGAAAATTTAACCATCGACCCTTGATGCTCAATAGTATTACCATTACTGCCTCACTATCAACATCCTGGGGGTTACCATTGACCAGAAACTGAACTGAATTAGCCATATAAATACTGTGGTGACAAGAGCAGGTCAAAGGCTAGGAATCCTGCAACAGGTAACTCACCTCCTGACTCCCTAAAGCCTGTCCTCCATATATAAGGCACAATTCAGGAGTGTGATGGAACACTCTCCACTAGCCTGGATAAGTGCAGCTCCAACAACACTGAAGAAGCCTGACACCGTCCAGGACAATGCAGCCCGCTTGATTGGCACCACATCCGCAAACATTCACTCCCTCCACCACTGACACACAATAGCAACAGAGTGTACCATTTACAAGACTCACTGCAGGAATTCACCAAGGCTCCTTAGACGGCACTTTCCAACTTACGACCACTGCCATCTAGAAGGACAAGGACAGCAGGTAGATGGGAACATCACCTCCAGGCATTTCCCTGCCAAGCCACACACCATCCTGACTTGGAAATATATCGCCGTTCCTTCACTGTTGCTGGGTCAAAGTCCTGCATCTCCCTTCCTAACAGCACTGTGGGTGTACCTACACCACATGGACTGCAGCGGTTCAAGAAAACAGCTTACCACCACCTTCTCAAGGGCAACTGGGGATGGGCAATAAATGCTGGCCCAGCCAGCGAAGCCCAAGCCTGTATTTGTTTTCAATAAGTTGCCAGGTGATACAATTACTTGCTATGCAGGACTGATGTGTACATGTTGAAACAAATCCGAAAATGCAAATACTAGAATATCTCTTCTTTAATTACAGTTTTAAATTCAAATTATTTTCTTAGCTCTGTATCTAGTGACGATACCCTGGCCAGTTGAATTGCTGGTATCTATAACTAAAGGGAACAAGAGACAGCAAGAATATTTTGATAGTGAACTTTGTGGAATAACACCTCAGAGTACCTGATGACCTTTTAATTGGGGAAAGACCTGTGGCACAAACAGTAGCTGTAGATCAGAAAGACTTTAAAGGGAGAGAAATAAATACGAGGAGAACTTGCATTTACTTACGCCAGGATTTTTAGGAGATGGCGGGATTTCCTGTCTCGCCATCCAAAGAGTTGACGGGGAACACTGTCTTCTCTGCAGCAATTTCACCTTCCAACGAGCGTTAATTGCAGGTGGGACTTCTGCCCCTCACCCAGGAGGAAGTCCTGGCTTAGAGAACTGCCAGGCAATCTGATTGGCCAGCAGCGCTCTAGTCCCTGAGACGTCACAAGCTGCAGTGGACAGAACTGGGACTGCATGCAGTTCCCGGAGCCTAAGTCCCAGGATTCCAGGAAGAGGTAAGTTTTGGGGGCCTCGGTGTGGGGAGGGTAGAAGAGTCCTCGGGGTGGGGTACAGTGGGGGATTGGGGTTTTGAGGCAGAGGCTGAGGGTGAAGGGAGGTCCTGTGGTTACTGGACCTTAAAGGCGTGGGCGCCCAAATTTAAAAGGGGGCTTTTGATGGACGCGCCCTCATGCCCCACTTCCCTCTGAGGCCTGAACCCATTTTAGGGCTTCCTCCATCCTGGGAACTCTTCCTGCCAGCCTAAAAATTGAGGCTGGGTGGGATACATCCCTTAAGTGATCATTAATTGGCCACTTAAGGGCCTCAGTCAGGGCCTGAGGCCTTGCCCACCTTCATGTAAAATTATGAGGTGTCAGCTGTGGCTCAGTTCATAGCACCCTCGCCTTTGAATCAGAGGGTTGTGGGTTCATGTCCCACTCCCAGAAACCAAGAACTGTGATTGTACTCGAAAGAGTTGCAATCTGTGACTGTTGATAACTCGAAAGAGTTTCATGTAAAATTGTAGAGAGGTCGGGTCACGTGGGAACCCAAGGAATTTGACGATCACTTCCCACCTGCAAACCCGTTGGCGGGGGATCATAAAATTCAGGCCTAAGAGTTTAATGTCCTCAGGAAGGCCTAAAGAGGTTTACAACAAATCAATTGCTTCTCAAGTGAAGGCATTTGTTACGTAACAACTGTGGTAGCTAATATGTGCAAAGTAAGATCCCACGAACAGCATGTAAAGGAATGACTAGATAATCCCTGTTTGGTGGATGAGGGATAAGCCAGGACACTGGGAGTGTCCTCTGCTCGTTGCTTAGTGCCATGGGATCTTTCATAGCCTGCCCATGAGGCTTTTGTTTAGCTAGTCATCAGAAAGGCACCACCTCTGACAATATGGCAACTGAATTTATAACGATAGATTTTCTTCTTTTGCTGTGATAGTTGAAAGAGCTAATGCACTTTCTTGCCTTTAGCTTTCAGGATTTTGATATCCAGAGCTCTGCTTGGTGCAGTTCAGACTGGCTAACTATAGGAGCATACAAAAGTGTTGAAGGAACTCGGGTGTGTGGTTCTTCCATCCCAGCACCTTACATTTCTTTGAAAGACCATGTCTGGATTAAATTTCATTCAGATGACAGGTACACTGGAAAAGGCTTCCGGCTCTCCTATGTCACAGGTATGTATAGAATGGGTGTATTTTTTTATAAAGTAAAGTGTACAGTAGTTTGTTTTTCTGTTCTACTGCCCCTCCCTATCTCTTTAACCTCTTTCAGCCCTACAACACTCTGAGATCTCTATGTTCCTCCAATTTTGGACTCTTGTGCATCCCTGATTATAATCACTCCCATCACTGGAGGCCATGCCTTCAACTGCTGAGACCCTAGGCTTTGCAATTACCTCCCTAAACCTCCCCACCTCTCTAGCTCTCTTTCCTCTTTTAATACACTTCTCTAAACCTTCCTCACTTGTCCTATTTTTACTTATGTAGTTGTGTCAAATTTTGTTTGATAACACTCCTGCGAAGATGCTATTTAAATGCAAATTGTTGATGTCTTTCCAGCTTCAGAAATTAGAGTTGTTGGGCAGTGAGTTTCTTTTATGCACCCAGTTACTATAATCTAGGCTAACCTTTTAGAGTCATAGAGGTCTACAGCACAGAAAAAGGCCCTTTGGCCCATCGAGTCTGTGCCGGTCAAACAAGTACCTAACTATTCTAATCCCACTTTTCAGCACTAGGCCCATAGCCTTGTATGCCATGGCATTGCAAGTGCACGTCCAAATACTTCTTAAATGTTATGAGGGTTTCTGCCTCTACCACCCTTTCAGGCAGTGAATTCCAGATTCCCACCACCCTCTGGGTGAAAAAATTCTTCCTCACATCCCCTCTAAACCTCCTGCTCCTTACCTTAAATCTATGCCCCCTGGTTATTGATCCCTCCACCAAGGGGAAAAGTTCCTTCCTGTCTACCCTATCTATGCCCCTCATAATTTTATACACCTCAATCATGTCCCCCCCGACCCCAATCTCCTCTGCTCCAGGGAAAATAACCCCAGTCTATCCAATCTCTCCTCATTACTAAAACTCTCCAGTCCAGGCAACATCTTGGTAAATCTCCCCTGCACTTTCTCCAGTGCAATCACATCCTTCCTATAATGCAGATTCCAGAACTGCACGCAATGCTCTAGCTGTGGCCTAACCAGCGTTTTATACAGTTCCAGCATAACCTCCCTGCTGTTATATTCTATGTCTTGGCTAATAAAGGCAAGTATCCCATATGCCTTCTTAACCACCTTATCTACCTGTCCGGCTACCTTAAGGCACTAGTGGACAGGCACATCAAGGTCCTTCTGATCCTCGGTACTTCCCAGGGTCCTACCATTTATCGTGTATTCCTGTGCCTTGTTTGTCCTACCCAAGTGCATCACCTCACACTTATCCAGATTAAATTCCATTTGCCACTGATCAGCCCATCTGACCAGCCCATCTATCTCCTCCTGTAATCTAAGGCTCCTCACTATTTACCACCTCACCAATTTTTGTGTCATCTGCGAAACCAGGTTCTTTTGAACCTGGTTTCTAAAGAAAGATGAGACTATACATGTTTTGCAGTAAGTATTTCATTCAATTTGTATTTCAGCTCCTTCAGCATCATAAACAGTATTTTTAACCCACACTCGCAACTCTGTGACATGCTTAAGTATGTGTGCACACAGCGTTAATGGGACACCATCATCACCAATTTATGAATTTGTTTTTATGTAGTTCATTTCACGTTCCAAAGCGCAACATAACCAACCAGTTACTTTTGAGGTCTAGTTACCATTCTGTAGGCAAAGTGTCCAGTCAATTTGCAGAAAGCAGGGTCCCATATAAGATGGTGAAATCATTTTTGGTGGTGTTGGCTGAAGGATATATGTTGCCCATGGCAGTGGCAACATAAGCCATTCATCCTCTCGAACCTGTCCAGCTTTTAATTAGATCTTTATTCTTTCATGGTTTGTGAGCATCGTTGCCAAGCTCAACATTTGTTGCCCATCCTAATTGCCCTTGAACTGAGTGGCTTTGGATAGGCTGTTTCGGAGGGAAGTTAAGGGTCAACCACATTGCTGTGGATCTGGAGTCACATGTAGGCCAGACCAGGTAAGGATGGCAGATTTCCTTCCCTAAAGACCATTAGTGAATCAGATGGGGTTTTACGACAATCAATGATAGTTTCATGGTCACCATTACTGAGACTAGCTTTCAATTCCAGATTTTTTTTTGTTAATTTGAATTTAAATTCCATCAGCCACCATGGTGGGATTTGAACACATGTCCACAGAGAATTTTTCTTGGCCTCTGGTGTAGAGACATGAGAGTTCCTTGCGGAGTCTCACTTAGACTTACAGGTATGAGTAACTCAATACCAAATAATGTGTGAAAACAACAATTTTTAAAAACAATTATTAATGATGAAAAAGGAAAGAAAGATAACTTTATTAAAAAGAAAAAGTAGATATTAAAGAGGAAAGACAACTTTATTGTAGCACAAATGGCAATCCCAAATTAGTCTGTTCGACTAGTTCCCTAGAATGGTGAAATCTCTCTTGGTTCATACATCACCAAGTCTCCGAATAACCTTGCACTTTGTGGACTCTTTGGTCAGTCACTCCCTCGTGCCCCTTTCCTGTAGTCTTCAGTGGTTGACTGTTCCACTCGAGCTGCGGCACCAAATGCTAGAAGCTATGTCCCTTTAAATCCAATTTCTGGCTCGTTCCAGCCTTCTGAGGCCTCCATCCAGACTTACTGAAAACAAGAGTCTGGCAACCATGTGTCCTTATCAAATTCTTCTCTCAGACCCTGCAGTATTCAGGCTGTTACACATCTCATTGATGTTGTCTCCCAACTGCCATCAATCAGGTTATGCTGTCTATCAGTCAAACTCCATCTCCTGATTCCACACCATAGTTGACCACCCCATTTGCAAGGTTATTGTCCTGGCTTATTGCTCAAGGGTCATTGAATGCAGTAAGAATGATTCTTGTTAAACATTAGAAAACAACTTATTTTTGCAAATCTAGCACAAAAAGGGAAAACAGTAATTTGGCCAAAACAACAGTTGTGATCATAGCCTGACCAGTATGAAAACAAAATCTTGAGAAAAAATAAGTCCACAGTTTATAATATTTCTACTGATTAACATTGATTAATTATTTCACTTAATCAAAGCGCCATCACACTTGGTTTTAAATCAAGGTCTACAAAGTAACTTTTAAAAATTCAATACAGGCTTAATACAGGTTCTCTTAAAATCAAGACCAAAGCAGAAATAAAATGCAAAAAACATAAAATTGCAAAAATTAGCGATTGCAGGCCTCAGGCCTACACTGCATTACTAGTCTAGTGACATTACCACCATTAAACCATCATCTCCCCAATAACCATCACAGATCATTGCTGATCTATAACTTAACCCCATCTGCTGACATTGGTTCGTAGTCCTCAACACCCCTACCCAACAAAAATATTAATCTCTGTTTTAAAATTTACAATTGACCTAGCCTCAATAGGTTTCTGAGGGAGAGTGTGCCAGATTTCCATTACCTCTGGGTGAAGAAGTGCTTCCTGACAATAACGCTGAATGACACAGCTCTAATTTTAATGTTATGCCCCCTGTCTGGATTCCCCCACTAGAGCAAACTCTTTCTCTCTCCCTCGCTCCCTCTCTACCCTATCAAATCTTTCAATCATCATCTTAAACATAAATTAGATTGGACCTTAATCTTCTATACTCAAGAAAATACACAATACACTCTAGGCAAGTTGTCCTTGTAACTTAAGCCTTTTAGCCCTGGTACCATTCTGTTGAATCTGCTCTTGAAGGTCAGTATATCCTTCCTGAGATGCAGAGCCCAGGACTGAATGCAGTCCTCTAACTGGGAGTCTAACCAGATCTTTATATGATTGTAATATAGCTTCCACCTCTTTGCGTTTTAGTACCCTTGTGATAAAGACTTAACATTTCATTAGCATTTTAAATTTTTTTTGTACCTGTCCACTAACTTCTAGTGATTCCTGTAGGATTGGATCCTTAAATTACTCTGCTCCTCACTTCCTAGCTTCTCGCCATTTATAAATACAGGCTCCTTAGACAGTACCTTCCAAACCCACAACCACTACCATTTAGAATGACAAGGGCAGCAGATGCATGGGAACACCACCACCTGAAAGTTCCCCTCAAAGCCACACACTATTCTTACTTGGAAATATATTGCCTTTCCCTCGCTGTTGTTAGGTCAAAGTCCAGAACTCCCTCCCAAACAGCACTTTGGGCGTACCTACACCACATGGACTGCAGTGGTTCAAAAAGGCAGCTCACCACTACCTTCTCCAGAGCAGTTAGAGATGGGTAATAAATGCTGGCCTAGCCAGTGACGCCCACATCCCATGAAGGAATTAAAAAAAAACTCTGATCTATCTATCTTGAGTATAAAGTGGATGACCTCACATTTCACCACATTGAACTCCACCTTCTACAGTTTTGTCCACTCTCATAATCTATCAATGTTCCTCTGAAACTTTCTGCTCCCATCTATATTATTTGCTGTGCTAACTTTGTGTAGTCAGCAAACTTGGATCTAAAGCTCTCTCTTTTTTCATCTTAAGCCCTTCATAAATATAGTGAAATCATGAGGCCCTCGTACAGACCTGCGAGGATACCACTAATCACATCTTGTCAATTGTATTACATGCCCATTGTCTCCACTCCTACCTTTGAACCAATTTCCCATTCATGTTAATAGGTTGCCCTCAATTTGATGTGTTCTCATTTTTGTTAGCAGTCTCTTCTATGTGGAAGCTTCTTGAGAACTCCCCAGCTCTTTGCATTTTGCATCCACCTGAATAGTGAAAATAATGCACTCAAAATCTTAACTATCATGAAAACTGATTCTGCTCTCCTGTCACGGACATAACTTGATGGTCTTATTTTTCTACTACCCATGTAGTTTAATTATTCTGCAGTTATGAAATAAGACTTTTGATTATTTTTAGCAGTAAGAAATAGTTTGTGACAAATTTGACGTTTCTAAATTTTTAGTTAATGCATGTTTCTACATATATAGAGTCTGTCTCAGTGGCTCAATTCTGTTGGCAATGCTGAGCTCAAGTTAGTGTTAAACATAATGAAAATGTTAACAAGCAGCCTGGAGAATGCATTTGTCACTCTCACCAAGTGGTTTATGACATGAAAGAAAGAGAAGTGGAATATATTTTCAAGAAAACAAACTGAGGTTGAAAGATTTTCCCTGCCAAACTTGAAACAAGTCAGAAGTAAAGTCCTGTAATCAATCTGTAAAGCATCTGAATCCATTGCCACTAATAGTGCAGATATTCTGAAAGCAGCTACCCAGGGTGGGGGGAGGAGGGGAGATGGAGGGGTCAGTACCTCAGTTTGCTGGATGGCTAGTTTGTGATGCAGAGTGATGCCAACATCGTGGGTTCAATTCCTGTACCGGCTGATGTCATCCATGAACAGCCTTCTCAACCTCCTCCCTCGCCTGTGTGGTGACCCTCAGGTTAAACTCATCACCAGTCATCTCTGTCTAATGAGAGAGCAGCCTATGGTCCCCTAGGACTACAGTGACTTTCACTTAGCTGGAGTCAGTCAGCACTCTTCGTGTTCTCAAAATGAAAGTGATGACGTCCTCTAGAAAGAAACAGGTGAATGCAGAAAATGACTGTTTTACTTAGCCAGATAATTAAGTCTAATTTACTTTGAAATATGTGTTTGTGACCTATTTGACCAAAAAATAATAATGGCTTAAGGCTACAAAAACAAAAGCAGAATCCAGCCGATGCTGGGAACCTGAAATAAAAGCAGAGTGCTGGAAACACTCAGCAGGCCTGGCAGCATTAGTGCAGACAGAAACAGTTTGTGTTTTAGGGTAATGACCTTTTTATCAGAATTTAGAGGTCCAAAAGGAACAGTGCACTGGAGCCCAATGATAAACACCTTTACATAGGAGGGTTGAGAAGGGAAGACTGGGGCAGGGAAAGGAATAAAAATAAGTTCTGAATCAATGGTTGCAAGTACCCTCGACCAAATATCAAAGAAACCCGTTTTAAACTCATGGGGATTAATTATTTGCTGTCATCTCCCCACCCCCCAGCCACAACAGTGTGCATGAATAGAAGTTAATAGCTGCCATTCCTATACAGAGAGGTGCTGTTGGTTAATTTTGAAGGTGGAGGCACTATCTTTTATCCTGCTTTTTTCAACCTAATTACCACCTTCAGCTACATCTTTTCTTACACTCAGTTTTATATTTATTGCAATACTTTAAACAGTATTATGATCATGGCTGATCATCCAACTCAATAGCCTGCTCCCGCTTTCTCCCCATATTTATTGCAATACTTTCTTGCACTCAGTTTTATATTTATTGCAATGTTAAGTCATTCACCCTTTTTTACCCTCACCCTTTGTAAAAACTCATGTATAATTAGCATATCAGTACTCCTATGGAAAAACTTCCTTAATTTATTTTTTGTGTCAAAAAATCTGTTGCTTCTTATCTAGTATTACATACCTAATTTAATTAGCAATTATATGCAATGAATGAGCAGATAAGTTATACTGAATTTTGAATGTCAATTTGGTGTAGATATAATTGGAAATTCAAAAATACATGAAAGGTTAAAACGTTCCCCCACTTCAATGTTGCTCAAGCTTTAATGCCCTCACTGCTGGCCAAATACAAAGTCTGTTTACTGCTAAGGTTTCCAAAGAAATCTCTCATATGTTTTCTTTCCATATTATATTGCTGTCACTAAGATTTTAAAAAGTAGCTGAACTGTAGATTTGCAGCCCTGAGCATTTGCAGTATTTTTACACTAAAATTTAAGAGGAGTGCAACTTACAAGTTCCAGTGACACCGCCAGGGCCGGCACACCATGGCAGTGAGAAAATCTCCAATGGGTTATTCTTATCTATTTCCGGACTGCTAATAGAAACATAGAAAATTAGAGAAGGAGTAGGCCATTCGGCCCTTCAAGCCTGCTCCGCCATTCATTATGATCATGGCTGATCATCCAACTCAATAGCCTGCTCCCGCTTTCTCCCCATATCCTTTGATCCCTTTCGCCCCAAGAGCTATATCTAATTCCTTCTTTAAAAAATACAATGTTTTGGCCTCAACTACTTTCTGTGGTAGCGAATTCCACAGACTCACCGCTCTCTGGGTGAAGAAATTTCTCCTCACCTCAGTCCTAAATGGTCTACCCCATATCCTCAGACTGTGACCCCTGGTTCTGGCGGTTGAATTGATTATGACCATTAAGCTGGCAACCTGTCTTACCCCTTAGATGCAGAAGATACATATCATGGGTGGAAGAAGCCCATGGTGAGGGTGCCTGCCATCAGGAAATTTAAAAAGTAGAGAAGAACGAATAGTTTATTTTAAATCAAAGACTTTTGCAGTTTTCATTTCTGTCTGCAATATTTTGCATTGATGCTTTATTGGCAAGTAATTGGAAATAAACTTTCTAGAATAGCCCATTCTCTATCTTCGCCCACCACCTTAAATATCATCTCCTTGGTGTTAGCAACTATACCATGCTAGCGGCATAAAGTGCATTTCGAATGGTGAACAGAAGTAAGTCATTCCAGTGAGAGGCATGTAACAGCACCATCTGTATTTGTAGTAATGTGTCAAGCTGAGAGCTTGGCTGTGTGTGTGATATTTGCTACTGATAATTTCTTCTGAAATGGTTATGATACAAGAAAGCATACTTTAATGAAAAGATTGCTGTTTGTGGTATATATAAACGATTTAGACTTGAATGTAGGAGGGTTGATCAGTAAGTTCGCGAATGACACGAAAATTGGTGGGGTGGTGAATAGTGAGGAGGATAGCCTTAGATTACAGGAGGATATAGACAGGCAGGTCAGATGGGCTGATCAGTGGCAAATGGATTTTAATCTGGATAAGTGTGAGGTGACGCACAAGGCATGGGAATACACGATGAAATGTAGGACCCTGGGATGTACCAAGGATCAGAGGGACCTTGGTGTGCATGTCCACCGGTCCCTTAAGGTAGCAGGATAGGGAGATAAGGTGGTTAAGAAGGCATATGGGATACTTGCCTTTATTAGCCGAGGCATAGAATATAACAGCAGGGAGGTTATGCTGGAACTGTATAAAACGCTCTTTAGGTCACAGCTAGAGTATTGTGTGCAGTTCTGGAATCTGCATTATAGGAAGGATGTGATTGCACTGGAGAGAGTGCAGAGGAGATTAACCAAGATGTTGCCTGGACTGGAGAGTTTTAGTAACGAGGAGAGATTGGATAGACTGGGGTTATTTTCCCTGGAGCAGAGGAGATTGGGGCCGGGGGAACATGATTGAGGTGTATAAAATTATGAGAGGCATAGTTAGGGTAGACAGGAAGGAACTTTTCCCCTTGGTGGAGGGATCAATAACTAGGGGGCATAGATTTAAGGTAAGGGGCAGGAGGTTTAGAGGGGATGTGAGGAAGAATTTTTTCACCCAGAGGGTGGTGGGAATCTGGAATTCACTGCCTGAAAGGGTGGTAGAGGCAGAAACCCTCATAACATTTAAGAAGTATTTGGATGTGCACTTGCGATGCCATGGCATACAAGGCTATGGGCCTAGTGCTGGAAAATGGGATTAGAATAGTTAGGTACTTGTTTGAACGGTGCAGACTCGATGGGCCAAAGGGCCTTTTTCCGTGCTGTCGACCTCTGTGACTCTGTTGAAGTTTATGTTCTTCCAGTTTGATAAAGGTATAAGTGAGCCAGCTGCTTGAACGAATGTTCCTTTTCCCTTAGTGACTTATGAGTATATTTTCCTTTCAGGAAAATCTGCTGAGGCAGGCTGTGACTGGGACCAGTTCCACTGCGATAATGGAAAATGTATCCCTGATATTTGGAAATGCAACACGATGGACGAATGTGGTGACAATTCTGATGAAGAGCTATGTGAGCGATCAATGCCCCCAACTGCCTTTCCATTTCAGCCTTGTACCTACGATCAGTTCCAGTGTCTCTCAAGATATACTGCAGCTTATACGTGCTTACCCGAAGCCTTGCGTTGTGATGGCAATATTGACTGCCTTGATTTGGAAGATGAAATAGATTGTGATGCCCCTAGTTGTGGGGATTGGCTGAGAAATTTTTATGGCACATTCAGTTCTCCAAATTATCCAGCATTTTATCCACCTGGGAGTAACTGCACATGGCTGATAGATACTGGAGACCGACGGAAAATTATTTTGCGTATCACTGACTTTAAGCTGGATGGCACTGGCTATGGCGATTATGTCAAAGTGTATGATGGCCTGGAGGAAAATTCACACAAGCTGCTACGTGTCCTGACGTCTTTTGATTCCCGACCACCAATCACTGTCATCTCCTCTTCTGGACAGGTGCGAGTACATTTTTATGCTGACAGGGTAAATGCAGCCAGAGGTTTTAATGCGACCTACCAAGTTGCAGGGTTTTGCCTTCCATGGGAGATTCCTTGCGGAGGCAATTGGGGCTGCTATACTGAACAACAGCACTGTGACGGTTATTGGCATTGCCCAAATGGACGAGATGAGCGCAATTGCAGCTCATGTCAGAAGGATGAGTTCCCCTGTTCTCGCAATGGTGTGTGCTACCCTCTGTCTGACCGATGCAACTATCAGAACCATTGTCCGAATGGCTCAGATGAGAAGAACTGTTTCTTTTGTCAGCCTGGTAACTTTCACTGCAAGAACAACCGTTGTGTATTTGAGAGCTGGGTTTGTGATGCACAGGATGACTGTGGTGATGGTAGTGATGAAGAGAACTGTCCTGTGATTGTACCCACCAGGGTGATAACTGCAGCAGTCATTGGAAGTTTAATCTGTGGACTATTACTTGTGATTGCACTAGGATGTACCTGCAAACTGTACTCTCTGAGAATGTTTGAACGCAGGTAAGTGTGTGTGAAGATGAAATATTAATGTGAAGATGAAATATTGATGGTTTCTGTACAAAATGAAGTAGAGTCCTTGCATTTCAATTGTCAGATTATTTATTTCAAGTTTATCTCTTGACAATTTGAAAAACCTAGCAGAAGCATTTATTCTTATATTGGGGTGAGGGGTAAATATTTTCTTATCTGTTATGTTCTAAACATTTTGGTGGTTTATCAATTTGAAGTTTGGAATAGCTGCTTAAGAAATGGAAGAAGAGAAAATGAGGAAGCAACTCAGTAGGACTCCTCCTATAAATCATAATTGTTAAGTAATTTTTTCCTTGGGCCTTATCTTGGAGAAACAATGATGCTTGATGTGTAGGAAACCGAAGCTTGGAGGCAAGGAGGGGACTTTTTGATTGGATGAGAAATTTGGCAAGAATGTCAGCAGGCTTGCTGGATGAACAATTATTTTCATGCAGAAATCGTTGAGCATGCTATTCCCATTATAATACCTGTGTTACAATCCTAATTTTGCAATGTCAGTGTTTATATCAGTTGACAGTGAGTCAACACTGCAGCTCGTAAATAATGGGAAGAAACTGATGGAAATAGTAAAACAAATATTGGCTCATGTTGTGCTTTTCCATTTCCTACATGATGCATGGAAGCTAGGTTGCAATCCTAAAATATATTGCATTACCCTTGTATCCCCTAACTCATTTCTAAAGCTGACCTACAAGGCCATCCCTTTCTTAAAGTTGAGATATTTCTGGTTTGAAATTTACTGCTTCAAAATATGTATTCATCATTCTCGGGGATGGATAATTTTTTTTTATTCATTCACGGGATGGACTCCGCTGGTCAGCATTTATCGCCAGCCCCTAATCGCCCTTGAGAAGGTGGTAGTGAACTGCCTTCTTGAACTGCTGTAGTCCATGTTGTGGAGGTATACTCAACGTGCTGTTATGAAGGGAGTTCCAAGATTTTGACCTAGCTACAGTGAAGGAACGCAATATATTTCCAAGTCAGGATGGTGAGTGACTTGGAGGGGAACTTCCAGGTGATAGTGTCCCCATCTATCTGCTGCCCTTGTCCTTCTAGATGATAGTGGTCGTGAGTTTGGAAGGTGCTGCCTAAGGAGCCTTGGTGAATTCCTGCAGTGCATCTTGTAGATGGTACACACTGCAGCTACTGTGCGTGGGTGGTGAAGGAAGTGAATGTTTGTGGATGTGGTGCCAATCAAGTGGGCTGCTTTGTTTGGACAATGTCAAACGTCTTGAGTGTTGTGGGAGCTGCACTCATCCAGGCAAGTGGAGAGTATTCCATCACACTCCTGACTTGCGCCTAGTAAATAGGCTTTGGGGAGTCAGTGAGTTAGTCATCGCAGGAGTCCTAGCCTCTGACCTGCTCTTGTAGCCACAGTGTTTATGTGGCTAGTCCAATTCAATTTCTGGTCAATGCTAACCCCTAGGATGGTAACCCCCAAGCTGGCCATAGCACTTGTGTCTGCAAATGGCATTGTTAAATAAGAGTTGTGTCCATAGCTATATTTGTAAAGCAAGCCAATAATGCATAGCTTTTTGTTTCCATTTTTAATATTCCCAAAGTATAAGATTACTGCAGATTTCATTTTCACACCCAGTATCAGGATGATTTAATCTGTGTCCAGATACAACATAATCCAGTGGCAGAACAAATCTCTCTCTTTTCTATGCCTGATAATAAATCTTAATCCCAACCTTAGAGCAAGAACGACTATTGTGCTCAGGATGGTTACCCTTGGACTCTCTCAATTAAGATTGTTTATTTGTATGGACTATGGGGGGGTGTTATCTTTTACTTTAGGAGTTTGGAATGGAGTACCAGTATGTTTATAATAAAGAGGGAGGTGGATGCCTGTGCTTAATAAAGTGAGAGCTCCTTAACCCAGGGCGTGTAAAGGCCGGTTGCGTCTCTATATCATGTGGCTGTTGGTAAAATTGCAACTTTGTTCAGGTAATTTGGAGGTCACTGTTTTTGAGGATGATTATAATCCACGCACCTTGGAATTTGCAATATTTAACAAATAGAATTATCACAAACACTCCCCTTAGTCTCAACCTGAATGTGGAGTGTCAATGTGACTGTGTGTGTTGTACAGGGTAATTTACTGTATTGATCTTGATTGTGAATAGTAATTTGGAATACTCGGTGATGCTTGTACAGTAGAGATTTCTAACAAGTAATATCAGCCATCACTCTAATTATCAAGTGTTTATCACTTCTGATTATTGTTAGCTGGCTAAATGCACTGTCTACTGTATGATAAATCATACAACTTGCATATTAATACTTCTGTGAAAGTGTGCTGCCATGTCAAAGTCTCCAAGAACTTGACGCAATGATGTGCACTGGCTTGTGTCTTATTTTGCAACAGAGCAATATGGGCAGAAAAGGCTGTGAATGATGCAGTTGGTGATTATTAAAGCTAGAAAATAACTATTTTATAAGAGATAAATGGGCATTAAATCAATAGGCACAGCGCCATTGACAGTCTTGAGACTAATTACATAGAATATGGACACATATTGTTATTAGGAATGTCTTGATCAAAAATATGAATGGAAATACTTGAAGCAATACAATAAGGTCTCAACCAACATACTTAATTCCTGTAATTAAGTCTACACTTCTAAAGGTGGTTCACAAAATTTCGCACAAGGTTATAAGCATGTAAGTACCTTCTTTGAAGCAAGGTCATATCTTCAAAGTAAATGTGGATAATATGTTTTATGAAAGCAATTGTTTAATTTCTAGTTGTTTCATTTCTTTCAAGATGGAGAAAGCTGAAAACCCAGTGGTGAAAGTTGGAGATAGTGGGACAACTTGTGTCAGCTTGTGTATAAAATTCATGTTTTTTTTATTTGTTCATGGGAGATGTGCGTCGCTGGCAAGACCAGCATAGCCCATCTTTAATTGCCCTTGATGTGTGATTTGGGGGAGAGCGGAGCTTGCAATTTATGGTGTTCCCACACATCTGCTGCCCTTTTCCTTCCACATGAAGCAAGTTGTGGGTTTGGAAGGTTCAGCTGAAGGAATTTTCACGAGTTACTGTAATGCATCTCATAGCTGGTACACACTGCTGCCACTGTGTTGAAGTGATGGAGGGAGTGAATGTTCAAGGTGGTGGATGGGCTACTAATCCAGTGGGCTGCCTTGACCTTTTTTTGTCGAGCTTCTTGAGTGTCATTGGAACTGGGCTCGTCTTCCTGACTTGTGCCTTGTAGATGGTGGACAGGCTTTGGGGAGTCAGGAGGTGAGTTAATTGCTACAGAATTCCCAGCTTTGCAATGCTGTTGTTACCACAGTATTTATCTGGCTGATACAGTTAAGTTTCTGGTCAATGGTAACCCCCCAAGATGTTGATCGTGGAGGGATTCAGTGATGTCAGTTCACCAAAACTCGGGGGTAATGGTTGGATTTGCTCTTTTTTTAAAAAAAATCGTTATATTTATATTGATATATAACCAGTTGATTGGTAGTAAGAATATTTCTGAAAAGAGAGACATGTTGCTGACGTTTTTCATCTTGCTCTCATCAGGACAAATGCAAGAATGCCAAATTTCAAACGATCACAACAATTTATAATACAGGAGAAAAGGGTGCTGATTGTTTGGCATGTCAACCACTGACTTGCTTTGGCAACATGTCTGTCTTTTCAGCAATATTAATATATAAATAAATTTCGAAGAGTTGGCACAGGAAAGATGAGCCAGATGGCCCTCTTCTGTGCTGTATGATTCTTTGTTTTTTTAAGATTGGAGGATGATTTTGGGATCTTGCGCTTGCAGGGAATGGTGGCCATTGTTCTCACACATCTACCTGTGCTATCTTAGGCAGTGACATCCTCACTGGGTATGTGACTTAATTCCAGAGGTCGCCACAGGACTATAGATTTTTTCCCCCATGTTTTTCCCATCCCTCTTTCTTGTTAAAGCATGGAACTTAACATAGTTTGCCAATCACAAGACCTTGAGAGGTCTCCTACTTGACATAAAATAGCAAAATTTGTGTGAAGTAGTATGTGGGAGGAAATCTGTTTGCACTTGTGAATTTTTAAAAGTAATCATTCAGCCCTGCCTATGCTTCACATTTAAGATATGCCACCCCCACTACTTCTCTTGCCACTGTCCACCTCAATGCTCCTCACTTGACACTGCATTTGTAATCAAACTGTGAGCAGGAAGGAGAGCTTTGTGTTTGTTAACTTGAAAGATCTCTACAGAAGAAATCCATCAATAAACAAATGATTAAGTCTTCCAGTGATCATTGTTTTAAAATACTCTGCAGATTTGTGCAGGTATTTTTGAAAAAAAAGTAGTTGGTCATGCACAAATTGTGTAAACTTTGTGGTGCTCTTGAGAGTGACAGATGGTAATTTTGCATACAAATTGTTGTGGTAGTGTTGAAGAATCTATACCATATGTCATGTTCCTAAAACAACAATGCAATACACTCAGAACTGAGCAGCGTTGTTGTATTAGCAGTTTTATTCTTCAGAGTAAAATAGTTCTCCGGTTTAGCTTGATGTATTTGAATTAAATATATCTAAACCATTAACTTGTCCCATTTGACCTGCATAAAAGGTCAATAAAAACAAAGTGCTGGAAATACTCAGCAGGCCTGGCAGCATCTGTGGAGAGAGAAACAGTTTCAAGTCAAATATAACTTTTCTTCAATAACTGCTACTGAGTTTGTGTCAGTATCAGGAGATCTCAGTTGTTTTCATCCTTGTTTATAAGGTCTTTTGAAACCCATTTGTCAAGAGTTGAAGCTGAACTGCTGCGAAGAGAGGCTCCTCCATCCTATGGCCAGTTAATTGCGCAAGGCTTGATTCCCCCAGTAGAAGATTTCCCTGTTTGCTCATCAAATCAGGTAATGGCTTATCATTTTTGATTTACCTTGTATTTGACACATTCTTGCTACAAGCTGTATTGTTTCAAATTTTTTTTGTACATGTAAGATTCTGAGGTTGCAAATGCCTTCTTCAATATAATTCTAATCAAATGAACCATGACCTTGCTGTAAACCAGTGAGAAGTCTATTTGAGTACAAAACCATTATGATAATTAGCTGTGTAATTGAACAGAACCTGAATTACTGTGCCATCTTTTTTTCTGGAAGCATATTTACCTAACCATTGGGTATTCAGTTACAGTTTGTTTTCATGAGCTTTTTTCAGCTTGTTGATCTGTGGTTTTGCATATCTGCTGTCAGGACCAAATGTAAACATTAGGTCAAACAGGATTAGGGTGATAATTGAACTAAGGGAGAGAGGCTGAGAGAGCAGGCGGGTAATGGTCATTACTCAGTGACTGGATGATTCTGCCAACATACTCGCTAGCAGAGAGTGGGATGCCACCAGCATGGTGAAGGAGGGTGTCATTGGCATACTGAGATCATTCTGAGAGTGGCACAACCCTGATGGTATAGAAGGAGGGGTTGACTGAGGGTGAAGTTAATGTACTAAATGCACAAGTTGGGGAACAATGTTGTTTGAGGGCACACCAATTTTCATCAAAATAAACTTGAGACATGGAGAACAAAACCATTGGCTTTGGTGTTTACAGAAACACATCTGAGTTAACTAATGTTACATGCCCAATGTATGACTTTATTGTAGCGCAGCTACTGGAAGTACGAATGGGCATGTTTATAATGGAAGACGTAAAGGGGAGGAGGCCAACAAGGTATTTTTTAAAAGAAAATTTGGAATAGAATGCTGTAACCCAGTTAGTAATTTTATTGTAATTCTAGTCAATCTCCTGTGGCTTTTGAGCAACAAGGCATCCAGATCACATACACAAGACAGGCAGGGTCCAACGGTGGAGGGGAAACTCAGAACCAGAAAAAGGCAAGGGGAAAAGGAAAGAGATAGGAGGGGGAATAGAATGTTTCTATAACTCCCATCCACAATAAAAGGAGATGAGAGAGAAGGATGGGGTGGGGAAGAGGAGGATGATTGGGGAACATGGACAGCAAGGGAGAGAGCGAATGAGGAGGGGTAGAGACGTTTAGGTGATTAGTAATCCGAAGGTGGTGTGAGGCAACAGTTTCCAGGGCCTGTGTTGATGCTCTGCTGAGAAAGTGCTCCTGGGATAGTCTCACTACTCACAGAACCAAAGAATGGTTACAGCACAGAGAAGGCCATTTGGCTCCATCATGTCTATGACAGCTCTCTGCAAAAGAAAAATCAGCTAGTTCCACTCTCCAGTCCTTTCCCCTTAGCTGTGCAAATGTTTTTCTCTTCAGGTGCTTATCCAATTTCCTTTGAGAGCCTATATTGAATCTGCATCTACCACACTCTCAGTTGCATTCTAGATCCTAACCACTCGCTGCATAAAAAGTTTTCCCTTATGTCACTATAGGTTATTTTTCCATTGACCTTTTATCAGTGTCCTCTGGTTCTTGACCCTTCCACCAATGGAAACAATTTCCCTCTATTTATGTCTAGATTCCTCATGATTGTGACCATTTCTATCAAATCTTCTCTTAACCTTCTCTAAGGAGAACAGCCTGAGCTTCTCCCATCTATTCACGTAACTGAGATCCTTCATCCCTGGAACTATTTTCATTAATCTTTTCTGCACCCTCTCTAAAGCCTTCAATCCTTCTTAAAGTCCAGTTGAGGCCAAACCAGTGTTTTATAAAGGATTACTGAACTTCTTTGCTTTTGTACTTCATGCTTCTACTTCTAAAGCCCAGGATCCTGTATGCCTTTTTTAACTACTTAATCAACCCACATTGCCACCTTCATTGATTTGTACACGTTTACCCCCAAGCCCCTCTGCTCCTGGACCCTTTATTTTATATTGCTTCTCCTCATTCTTCCTACCAAATTTATTACTTCACACTTCTCTGCATTACGTTTCATCTAGTCTTTTGCCCACCCATTTGAACCAGCCTGTCTTTGCCCTCTTGAAGTTTATCACTGTCCTCCTCACAGTGCACAACGCTTCCAACTTTTGTGTCATCTGCAAGTTTTGAAATTGTGTCCTGCACCCCTAAGTCTAGGTCTATTAATTTAGATCAAGAAAGGTCTTAGTAATGATCCCTGGGGAACCCCACTGTATACAGTCTGAAAAATAACCATTCACCACTACCCTGTTTCCTCTTACTCAGCCAATTTTGTATCTATGCAGCCACTGTCCCTTTTATTCCATGACTTCAAATTTACTGACAAGCCTATTATGTGGCACTTACACAAATGCCTTTTATGTGGCATTATGTATACCACATCAACTGCATTACCCTTATCAACCCTCTCCATTACCTCATAAAATACTCAATCAAGTTAATTAAACTGGATTTTCCTTTAATAAATTCATGCAAGGCTTCCTTAATTAACCTGCATTTGTCCATGTAACTGTTAATTTTGTCCTGGATTATTGTTTCTAAAAGCTTTTCCACCACCAAGGGTAAACTTACTGGACTTTAGTTGTTGGGTTTATCTTTACACCCTTTTTTTGAACAGGGGTGTAACATTTGCAATTCTCAAATGCTTTGGCACCATCCCTAATACTAGGAAGGACTGGAAAATCATTGCCAGTGCATCTGAAATTTTCTCCCTTACTGCCCTCAGCATTTTTGGATGCATCTCATCTGATTCTAGTTACTTATCAACTGTAAGTACAGCCAGCCTTTCTAATACAAATTTTTACCCCAGCAATGTCTCATCTACCTCTTCTTTCACTATGACTTGGGCAGTATCTTCTTCATTGGTAAAGACAGGGGCAAAGCATTCATTTAGTACCTCATTTGCGCCCTCTACCTCCATGCGTAGATCCCCTTTGAACCAACCCCTCCCCTTACTACCTTTTTTACTATTTATATGCCTATAAATGACTTTTGGATTCTCTTTTAGGTTAACTGTCAAACTCTTCTCATATTTGTTTGTTCCCCTCTGAACTTTCTATATTCAGCCGGGTTATCAGGTATAATATAAATATGGCATCTGTCACGCACAGCCCTTTTCTGCTGCTTCATAATCTCTATCTCTTTCATCATCCAGGAAGCTCTGTTTTTGCCTCCTTGCGGTGATGTGCCTCGACCGTATCCAAATTATCTCCTCTTCAAAGGTAGCCCATTGTTCCTTTTAAGTTTTGCTTGCCAGTCTGGGCCAAATCTGTTCTCATCCCACTGAAATTGTCCCTCCTCCAATTAATTATTTGTACTCTAGATTGCTCCTGATCCTTAATGAGGGTTAAGGGACCTAGATCAATTTATTTGTCAGCTCACTAGGAAGGCAGCGAAGCCTGAAACACTATTGTTGTGGGCATGGTGGAATTGGTTTGGGGCATGACATGGGCTGGTGAATTGGTCATTTTGGTGGGGTGGTGAGGAGACAGGGGGAGAAAAGCTGCTCAGTTTGGGCTGTACATTGGGAGGTTGAATGGGAGAAGTGAAATAATCCTGCTCTGTGATGATGGAAAAGGATTACAAAGTCAATGTGCTTGTCAACGGGAGCTAGGGGCCAAAATTCAATATGTTTCATAGCTTGGTTGGAGGGTGCGGTAGTAGCACAGAAGCTGTCTGTAATTTCAAATTACTGCTTCTAGGAGGAAACTATGGAGCACAAGTTGATTGGTTGAACTGGGAAATGTCATGGTCAGTTCCAGTTCTGTTCAATTACAAAGATAAACAACTCATGAATGGAGAATGAGTAAAATTCTGAAGGCATATGTTCAGTAACTTGTGGACCATGCAGATACTAAAAGATACCAGAGGTACGGTATGAGCTGGAAAGCTGTCTTAGGGTCTGCCCAAGGGATCAGATGGGGACTGAAAGAATTGACACACATTTCATTTTATTCCCAGACTTTAAAACATACCTAGTTTATTTACTTACACCAATATAGTTCTTCACAGAGAACAACTAGCGTTTGCATAATAAAACGCCTGAAGGTCTTAAAGAAGGACAGAAAGTTAAAGAGACGGCGAGGTTTAGGAAGGAACCAAGTCACAGAATCATTAAGGTACAGAAGGAGACCATTCAGCCCATCGCGCCCATGCCTGCTCTGTAGAGCAATCCATCAGCCCCATTCCCTCGCTCTATCCCCACAGCTCTCCAAGTTGATTTCCCTCCAGTGCCCATCCAATTTCCTTTTGAAATCATTCATTGTCTCCACGTCTACCAACCATGTAGGAAGCAAGTTCTAGGTTATTACCACTCGCTGCATAAGAAAGTTCTTCCTCACATGTCCCTTGCATCTCTTACATCTGTGCCTCCTAGTCCTTGTGCCATCAGCTAATGGGAACAGCTTTTCTTTGTCTACCTTATCCAAACCTGTCATAATCCTGTATAATGTTAATTTAATAATGTAGGCACTTAGGGCCTAGGCAGCTGAAAGCACAGCTATCAATGATAGAGTAATGAAAATTGCATAGGAGGTAAGAATTGGAGGAGTGCAGAGAGTTCACAAGGTAATGGGGCAGAAGGAGTTTTAGAGATAGGAAGAGGCAAGGCCAAGGTGGGATTTGAAAATAAAGATGAGGATTTTAAAATCAAGGCATTGATGGATTGTGTTGGTCAATAAGTACAGGGTGATGGGTGAACAGGACTTGGTGCCGTTAGGATATAGATAGTAGAGTTTTGGATGAGCACAGGTTTACAGAGGCTGGCCAGGAAAACATTGAAATAGTTGAATCTAGATGTCGCAAAGGCATAGATGAGGGTTTCAGCAATGACAGCAGCTTGTACTTATATAGAACCTTATAGTGTAATAAAAAGCCCCATGGCGCCTCACAGGAGTGTCACAAAGCAAAATTTGACATCAAGCCCAATTGAAGACACTGGGACAGATGACCAAAATCTTGGTCAAAAAGGAGCGCCTTATAGGAGAAAAGAAAGGTAGAGAGAAGGAGCGATTTAGTGAGGGAATCCCAAAGCTGAGGATCTTGGTAGTGAGGATACAACCATCAATGGTGGAACAATTAAAATTGGAGGTATTCAAGAGGCTAGAATTAAAGGAGTGTAGATATCTAGGAGAGCTGTGGGGATGGAGGAGATTACAGAGATAGGGAAGGGCAAGGCCATAGAAGGATTTTAAAATATTATTGGGAATTTTATAATCGAGGCATTTCTTAACTGGGAGCCAGTGTAGTTCAGCGAGGACATGTGAATGGGACTTGATGCAGGTGAGGACATGGGATGACCTCAGTTTATGGAGGGTACAAGAGTAGCCAGGAGTGCATCGAATAGTCAGTCCAGAGGTAACAAAGGCATAGAGGAGCATCCTACACTTGTTCCCCTCTTGGCGGAGGCTCACTTGGCTCTGGCTCCGGGCCCTGTGAGATATGCCTATAACTGCATCTGGATCTGATTTCAACTGAGGTGGGTTTACACCCTGAGAGTGGCTGGCACTGGTTGGCAGTAGCCCAGACTCGTGTGTGTGTTTGCGTGTGCCCCTCCCATCCCAGTTGTGGAGAGCAGTGGTAGAGCATTATCGTGCCTGTTTTATTAAATTCTGTTTGGTACTTTGAATTGATATTTCTAACAAGTTGACATAAACCAGAATTGCAAGATGTTATTTATCCTGCACGGTGACGAAACACTCATCCAGATTGTCACTGAAGTTCAGTTGGCTTATAATTGAAATTCTTGATTAGATTACAACATTGAATCCCATTCCTTATTGAACATTTTCTGTACATTTACATCCATACTCTTTCCCTTTCGCCCTCTGATTTCTGTTTCATTGCATCAAATAGTTGGAATTTGAGATGAATCTGATCTTAGTTTATTATTGTAAATTGGGAATTGTATTTAGAATCCAAATTTGAGAGAAAATACCAAAAAAAAATAAGGAAGCATGGTATCCTGAACTCATGTGCAAATGAAAAAGGAGTTCCTGAAAATCAAAAAGTTGCCCCTGAAACCCAAAAATAGCCCTCAAGAAAATCTCAAGAACTGGGGGATGGTTGGGTTGGTTTATGTTGACCCTGTGTTAAACCTCAGTTCACCCAATTCTAGGCACCACATTTTAGGAAGGATATTTCAAGGTCTTGGAGATGATACAGAGGAGATTTCTTTGAATGATACCATGGATGAGGGACTTCAGTCATGTGGTCAGACTGGAAGAGCTGGAATTGTTCTCCTTGGAGCTGGGAAGATGAAGGGGAGATTTAGTAGATGCGTTTAAAATCATGAAGGGTTTTGATAGAGTAAATAAGGAGAAACTGTTTCCAGAGGCCACAGATTGAAGCTAATTGGCAAAAGAAAATGGTGAGATGAGACACATGTTTTTATGCAGCAAGTTTTCATGATTTGGAATGCACTGCACGAAGGTTGGAGGAAGCAGATGCAATAGTAACTTTCAAAGGGGAATTGGATAAATATTTGAAGGGAAGAAAATTTTGAGAGCTGCTGGAAAAGTGCTTGAAAGTAGGAATGATTGGATATCTCATTCGAAGCGATGGAATATCATCGTCCTAAGCTGTAAGATTCTATTATTCTATGATACAGTGGACAGAATATTCAACTGCAAGTAGATTCAATCATTTTTGATTTAACTACTAATCTGTATATTAATTACTGTTGGTTGACCACTGACACTTATATGACTTTTAAAGTTCAAAAACTTACTACAGTTAAATTTTGCCACCTTTGTTATGGGTTTTCCCACAGATTTTATGACATAGGAATTTTCAGGACATTTTGAAATGGAAGGCTGCACATCATTCAATAATTTTAATGGACAATAGGAAGTTTTCTTTTCAGATGTTGTGATTAGCAAGTGCAGGAGGATTAACCAATCCTTAAAATGTAATAAAGTTCAATTCTTGTAATAGATTAATTGTATTAGATCAGGATGTCAGCTGGAGCTGTTAATTATTTAGAATGATGTGTCAAATTGAGAAAATGAGTGTCTCTGAGAAATTGAGCTTTTTAGCTCAATTTAATCAAGATTAGCATTTGCTATCTGGGTGTTTTGCACTGAAGAATTCAAGCATGACAGGTTTGTTAGTGCTGCACATAACTGTACTGCTAACACACACAGGCACAGAAGACAAAACTCTGGGTTTGTATAAGCCATGACTATATGGTGAATTATCAATTCCAGCAGATTGAAGCTTGACCGAGATGTGGATTGTGTGGTTCCATATTAGCTATGTACATCTGCCTGAAATCTATTAGAAAGAAGCACTGCCTAGGATCAGAGTGAAGCTGGACAATTTGGCTGGATTTTTCTCCCCCCATTGGAGAAGCATTTCCTGCATTGCGATCATTTCATTCGCAGAGCAGGATCATGATCACTGAAAGACCCTCTAGCTGTAACCGAGCAAACGTGTAGGACACCCAATGCAGCAGAACATAAGTTAATGGGGCAAACACTCTGCCACCTGACCCTTTTGATTATTTAAAAGTTAGGGTTATCAATGAGTGTAGACCTTCAAGGACAAGGTGAAGTTTTCTTTGCTTAGACCCCTTCCATCTTTTGCACTGCTGTCCCATGGTCTGCTGCCACCTCTCTCTCGGGGATTCCCGGTGTCGCCATTAGTAGCGGTGTGGAAATTGGGAAGGTTCCTGTGTCCTGCTCCCTCCATCATTTAAATGCATCACAGAAAAAAAAATTAAGAGACTGTATCCTTGGGACAGAGGAGGGAAAAAAAATACTGCTGCCCTGGTAGAGTTTGGAATGTGATGGTGGGGCTCACAACCCTTCATTTTCTAGTGCTAATTTTGCATGGTATAGCGGAGAAAAAGTCTAGCATAGTGTGCCAGGCAACTGGACCAAAGAAAGGAAAGAAAGAAGATATTTTTAAAAGGCATGCACATATAGCAAGAGCATTTGGTTTAAAATAGCATGCTGCTCAGATACAGCAAATTATTTTAGATAGTACAGAAAATGTAGAACTTGTAGAAAAAGCACTACCTGTAAATTTCAGCTTTACAAATAGATAATAACCAGTAATTACAATGATATAAATTCATCATATTAGTTTTGAAATGACCCAAATTAGTTTTAACATTTACAATAGATTAATGCAGGAGTTCCCAGTGCAGCACACATTTCTCTTTGATATGTGAATATTTCTAAGTGTTTTTCTTTTCCCTATTAATTATAGATACGGCAATTACAATACTAGCTTAAACTCCGATGGTGTTGCATCATGTTTGTTCTTTTATTCACAATGTCTCATGGGTGTAAAATTTCATTTATCAAAGTAAAACCTGAAGATAGTAGTGTAGTATAAGTTAATGCCATCTGCAGTGCAGCTGTTCAACATAAATACAAAGGGTTTAGTTTATTGTTCAGGATTAATAGCTGTTTTGTGAAAGCTTCATAGTTCAGTTCGCCTCAACAATCAGGGGAATTGCTCAGGGATTTGAAATTTGGACCCAAATAATCATCCTTACATGTTTCAGCTTTTAGATGCACGTACATGAGTTTTTTGGAGGTCTTGTGTTGCAGTGGGTAGTGTACCCGCCTCTGAATCAGAAGCTACACCTTCAAGTCCCACCTCAGGACTAGATAGCCAAGGGAGGTGTGTTCATAATGCAGCCAAACAGGTTGATTATCAGCCTGCAAATCCTTTTAACACACGCCAATGACAGACATTTTGAGTGGGGCAGATTCCTGGTCAGCCATGTGATGGAAAGTAAGTTGGAGCCTCTACCATCACTATCTATAACTCCACACTACAACATGCATGTAAAAGTGCATGTTACAATAGCAACTCTGACTCCGAGTGATCTGTAACACATCACCGCCACATGAGTTTTGCCTGTTCGACTCCCAGTGACTTTCTGGTTTCTGCTACATCATCCTCTACATGCTCTCTAACTGGAAACTTAAATTGTAGTTTTAAACTAATTATATTTTGTGACTATTTTGCCTGTATTTCTTTTGAAGACTTCAGTTCATAAAGTAACACCAATGGCTTGTGGACTGCCATCTCCACTATGTAACTTACACTGTGTAATTTTCCGCTGTGTGACATGTGCATTGCTTAATGCAGGGATCAGAAATTTGCAAATCTGGGAAAATATAAACTTTTCATGTGATAATCATTACCGCCATCGCATTAACTCACAGCATTGAAAGCCAGTTTTCAACCCTGTTCTAAAATGTGACCACACTGAAAACCTTGGTGTAGTTGGGATCTGTTTTATTCTCTATTAAATTCTGCATAAATTTTCTTTTTAACTACACTATATTTTAATTTTCAAAGCAGCTTGGCAAATGTATGAAGTGCTCTAATATTTTGAAACGCAACCTCAGAAAGCTGAATTTTAAAAAAAACAATGAATTGGGTCAATCAGCGTGTATACGTAGAAGGCAGGAAGTACTGGAAGTATATAACAGTCCAATCTGCACCTTGTATTAAAAAAAAAACAGGTTTTGGGATCATCCGACTTGTTTTCATAAATATTTTTTCATATAATCTAATGTTCTTCCTTCACTCAGAGTACCAAGACAAATTAACTACATTCTGGTACATTGTTTGCAAAATTGCTTTTTATTGTAATTTTTGGTATAAGAAATTCCTTGAGGATTCTGAAAGATGTGATGTGAAACCATTTAAACTAAAGTTTTTGTGAGGTTTGCTGCTGGACCTAATTCTCTTCAATTACATTTTAGGCATCTATTTTGGAAAACCTCAGATTGGCAGTACGGTCACAGCTTGGATTAACCTCTTTTCGATCCACTACATCCAGTAGGCGATCTAACCTGTGGAATCGTGTCTTTAGCTTTGCAAGATCCAGGAATTCAGGGTCTTTGGCACTTGTGTCAACAGATGGAGGTGATGCAGCTGGTGAACAGAATGTTACAAGGGAAACAGAAAGGAGCAGTCTGCACAGAAGTCTTCAGGCACTCGACTCTGATGAAGCAGATAGAGATGGTGAGCAGAGAGATATGCCAGGTGCGGTTGGTGGTGTAGCAGCCCCTCTACCTCAAAAATCTGCACCAACCTCTGCAGTAGAAGCTGTTGTAGGAGCAACAGGAATTTCCGCTGGCTGCCACACTAATGTTGCTACTGAAATAGTTCCCTCACAATCGAGAAGCACAGAGCAGCCAAGCATTAGTCCAGCACGACAGCAGTTGAGCAGTGCACTGAGCAGGGTAACTCAGAGTTTGCGCTGGGTGCGGTTTTCTATTGGGAGATACAATTCAGGTCAGAACCAGAGTCCCTTGCGACAGCTTGATAATGGAGTGCGTGGAAGAGATGATGATGATGATGTTGAATTGTTAATTCCCATTTCTGAGGCAGCATCGGATATGGATTCGAGGGACCGTTGCAGACCAGTAACTGAGCCTGGCACCAATAGGGTACAGGGAACTAGACAACATTATATTTCAACTCCTCACAGAGAACAGTCTAATAATAGAGATGGGCCTTGTGAGCACTGTGGAATGGTTCATACAGCCCAGATACCCGAAGAGTGCCTAGAAGCAACACTGAAGGGTGAAGCCAGTGATGACGAATCCTTGCTTGTCTGCTAGATGTGCAATACATCGACTAATTTTATTTATGCTCCTGTCGGTACAGTGCATATTGTGAGTTTTAAGTTCTTTTGGTACTTGAAAAGGAAACCGGATTTGTCTGACTGTGCGATACACTATTTATTATATTTTACTTTGATTTATGGGAGTCAACTAAGTGCATGGTAACATGTCCCATGCAGTTTTTTTTGGTTTGTATCATGCATTCAAGATATGTACGTATAAATTTGTTTTAAAATGTGGAATGAAAATAAATTATAACTTAAGTTTCTGCATTTACACTTCCTTTTCCTAGCTGTTTCTAAAATATTGTCTTTATTTATTCCTTTTGTCATAAATAGCATGTTTTATGATTTTTAACTATTAGAATTGTTAGGTGCCCTGAAAACTGAGTCTGGAACATGAAGAGTAATGTAAACACAAATAAAAATCCACTTTTACAGTAACAAAGGTTTTTTTTACTACTGCTATCCTTTTCTATTTTCCTCCATGCATCAAGAGAACTCCACAGAAGGTGCAACATTTGTTCAGGTGCCTTCCATCAATCATGATTCTGAAGTATTATTTTTACTTGAATAACTTGAGATATTTTGACTTATCTTAACAATTACTTCCTGATAGAGTCATGCCATTTGAAGATGGGCATGTGATGATATACATAAATGAACGTTCTGCCTAAAATATTTGATATAGCTGCTTCTGGGGACTCCAGGCAAACTTTCTCAGTAACATTTTTAAATAGTAAATAGAGTTTTTTTAAACTCATTTTATTTTTTGGATTGGTTCAAACTTAGCTCAAGAATGGCAGTCAGCCAGGATACTATTGGGAAAAAAAAATGGACTGACAAACGAACTTCTTGGTGCACTTGAGGATTTAATCCTACCACTTTGCATGTTCTGAGTGAGCTAAAGTATTCAGTTCACATTTCCATCCTTGGGTTCATTGTTGCTGTTGAGCAAGCATCACATTATTTGCAAATGAAAATTATCAAGAATTATCAAACAGTGAATCTAATAATTTTCCAATGTTCCCCATTATGCCATGCACCCAGTTCAGGGCAAGAACTGGCCTGAATTGATTGAGCGATATCCAAGATTCTGTTATTTTTGCTTTGAATTTAGCTCCACAGCTAGGTGTTAAAAGCAATTGGGTATTTACCCTCCAGATGGTTGGATGCGAAGACTTGTCTCTGGACTTCAGGAAACTTTGGAAGTTGTTTGAACACAGATCAACATCATTGAATCAAAATGTGTTTGCTTTACCAATGATGCTTTGCTTCCAGCACTGTTTCTGAAAATGTCTGAGGAGCCTGGAGTTTTTCTCCCTTTAGAGAAGTCAAGACTTCTGTTGATCCCTCCCCAGGACGGATCAGTCAAAATTGGAATTGTCGGTGCCATTCTCTACAGCATGTTGCACTAATGACCTAATATTCTGTGTCCCTTCACCATTTGCACCCCCCTGGGGTTGTAACCTGTATGGAATAACAAACCATACTCTGAGCATTCAATATTAGATTGAACACATCTACAACCTAATGCCAGTTTTTTTGATTGCTGCATAGAACAAGTCAGATTAGACTTGGAATTTGACAAAATGCAATTTTTTGGGGGGGTTGATGAAATCCAGTTGACATGAAAGTGTGTTGTATAAAAACAAAATCTTGGATCGTTTTCAGTTGTCTAATTAAGATTGCTTGCACTATAAAATCTAAGTGGGCTTGTTGCTAGATCAGTGCTCCCAAGATGTCCTGGTCCTGTTAATGTGATTACTGTTCCATCCCATTTACCCCATACAAACCAATACAAAAAGGACTGATTATTTCCCTAGGCTGCTAGTACTCTGTAATCTCCAGGTTGACATTGCACAATGGATTTGGAGCATTGGTGGCAACACCTCTAATGCAATTGTCAGGCCTGAAATTAGATCATAAAACCGTATAGCACTGAGAGAGACCGATTCAGCTCATCGTACTTGTGTTGCCTGTCTGAAAGTGCCATCAATTAATCCTACCATTTTTCTACCTCATTCTACTTGATTAGTCTTTCCCTTCATAACAGAAAGCTGTTATGAACACTAAGCTTGAATTTATGCTCTCACATTGTCTAGCCGACAGCTGCTGGCAATTCAGTCTTTAAAACCCTGGCAACTTAGATCTTTTTGGGCTTATGTTTATTTGTTGGTTTACCCTGTTTAAAATTTGTCAGACTAAAGTTTTGGAAAGGGCTGTTTTAGTACTGTTGCATCATAGATAGACACATTCTAAATCCGAAGACTCCAGTCTTGTAGCAGCAGCGTGATATATATTTAAATTAGCTTAACTCTATGCTGGTAGAGTTGCCTTAGGTGCAATCGGTGATTCAGGTGCAAATTGCACTCAGTTTGAGAAGGTTTGTTTTCCCCCTCTGGTTTCTACGCTCATTTGCATATCACACACAATCTGCCATGAGCCAGCACAATTAGGCAGCATTTTAGAATTCTTTTTAACATAATATATTTTTAAAATATAATATATCCCTTTTTAATAGGAGTGGCTGCGTTTTGATTAATACAGCATTTTAGTGGACTGCAGAACAGTTGGGCGACTGGGCACATTGTGCAATCTCCTTGCTAAAGCTCACCATGGAGCAGTCACTGTGGAAAGGCTCACAGCCCCTCGCAATGTCATCATCCCGTTTTGGATCAGTCTCCCCCATGGTTCAAGCTAACAGTGCAGCCATGTAGCTTGGGTTAGGAGAATGCCTGCGTCCAAGCTGAGAGCACAGCATGCAGTCCAATGGGCAAGGTTGCCCATTGGGTGGAATGGGGCGGAGGAGGGTAGAGTTTCAGGCAGCTACGCAGTGCACTAATCTCTAGCCATCCAAGTGGTGACCAGCACTCTCTAGGATGCGTGAAGGGGCCTTCAAACTTAACCAAGGCAGGTTCTTAGTAAACCCATGCTAACCCACGCTTCTCTCTCTTTCATCCTGCAGGAGGAGTACATCAGGAGCATGAAGCCTGGTGACCTAGCTGCGTGCCTCATGGCATACAGAGAGCAGAGATGACTGAGAAGAGAGCGACTGAGGCACCAGGCTGCACAGAGGGAGGAGCAGCACCCTCTGGAAGAAGGGGTGGCTGGGGCTCCTGCACACGCCGCAGAAGAGCCTCATGGAGCCATCGCTGGCCGGCGCCTAGCCAAACCCAGAGTCTATAGACACTGCCTTTCATTTCTGCAGATGACCAAGAACCAGTCTCGGCAACTAGTCGGTCACATCTGCCAGCTACTGCAGGATTTGGTGCCACGGGGACGTGGAGGGTATCTATTGCCAGTGGCCGTGAACGTGACCATGGCTCTCAATTTCTATGCCAGTGGCACCTTTCAGGGCTCCACAGGTGACCTCTGTGGGATATTACAAACCTCCACCCACAAATGCATCCATGAGGTCACAGATTCTATCTTCGTGAGGGCACACAACTTTGTGCAATTCACCCGGGACCAGGACAGTCAGCATGCAAAAGCAATTGGATTTGCCCAGATCTCGGGTTTCCCACAGGCACAGGGTGCCATCGACTGTACTCATGTGGCACTCAGATCTCCATGGCAACACTCGGTCAACTCTGTCAACCGCAAGGGATTCCATTCTCTGAATGTGCAGCTGGTGTGGATCCTGCAGGTCTGCGCACGATTTCCAGGGACTGTCCACAACTCCTACATCGTCATTTGGTCACAGATCCCTGATGTTTTCCAGGGTCCACAGAAACTGCAGGGATGGGTCCTCGGGGACAAGGGCTACCTGCAGAGGACGTGGCTGATGACACTCCTGTGGTGACCTCAGACTGCAGCAGAACAAAGGTATAATGGGGCTCATGCTGCAACTTGGTGGAGCCAACCATCAGGATGCTGTAAATGAGGTTCCATGGCCTGGACCGGCCTGATGGAGCCCTGCAATATAGCCCACAGAAAGTATCACATATTGTCATTGTCTGCTGTGCCCTTTACAAACTGGTGCTGCAATGGGGAGAGGAGATGGAGGAGCTAGAGTCTCCTATGCTGTGGAGGATGCCGATGGGGATGAGCGGTGAGGAGGTCCTCGCAGGCGACGATGACAGGGATGAGGCCCTCATGCTGGCCAGATGAGGCATGTGGACTCATGAGGCCTTCATAGCCGATAGATTTGTGGAGGATTTTGACAACATGCAGTGAGAAGACACCATAAGATCCTCACATCGCATCTGTGAACATTTGACTCCAGTCTTGCTTATGGCAGTGCACATACTCTGTGATAATGCTCCTGTCATGGAGATGCAGTGGAGGCCCTCATAGTTGCTCGATTGCAGAAGGATGATGACGAAATGCAGTGAGGGCACTCATAAGTCTTCACATAGCCTCTGAGAATGTCTGACTCCTGTCTGGCCGAGGGTAGCTCGCTTGCGCTCATGTGATCAGGGACATATCATAGAGACACAGCCATGAAACTTCAAAAGCATCTGATCCTTTGTCCACCTACAGAATCTGACCCCTTCAGGAGCACAGCATCGTTGGTCGCAGATGCTGAAGAGATGGGGGCCAGCCCCACCTTAAAGGTGCTGAGAGCACACAGAGAGAATGACGGTACTCTATGACGCTGCCCACAACATTCTGGCAGCAATGACAAGCACCGTCGATATGCAGGCATCACTAATGTGTTCAGGGAATATAAGACCGGACCGTCACTTTGGTCTGAAGGCTGCACAAAGCACGGGGAAGAGGCCCTGGACTCAAGACACCTGCCTTTATCTTGTGCAGAAAGGTTTCACATCTGAGTGACAGAAACCCTGCTCATCAGAACAAGGCGCCATAGGCAGGGAGACATTCTTGGGAGTTTATCAGCAAAAGTGAACAGTATGTACAGGTGATTAACACCTGTGTCCAGGCCGTGCAGCATTTGAATCACAGCCATCCAGTGCTACTTACACTTCAAACCAACAGTGCACAGGGCAGTGATGTCAAGGGATTGAGTCTGGGTTCCTCAGTTGTATGTGACAGAGCTCAAAAAATGCTACCCAGGAAAAACATATTTAATGTTTTCATTTACTGGTGAATAATACAGAATAAAAGTAGCTCTTCCTGATTGGGCTCAGGTGTACCTTGTTGCTGCCTGGGTGGGAGCTGTTGCTTTGTGCTGTGCTTGGAGCTGGAAGGAGCCAGGAGTTACTGCTGAGATTTTGCTGTTTACTGTCTTTTGCCTCGGGCACCTCAGGACTTCTTTATTTCCTGTTTTGCTGCTGCCCAGAGGACACTAAAAGCGTGTAAGACCTCATTGCTGATGTTTTTGCTGCAGCTGCACGGCCTGAAGCATGAAGCCTTGGAGGAGAGAGAGGGAGAGGAGGTACTGCAGGATAGGGAGGCCAGGAGGCTTTACATAACACCTGAGGTGGCTGTATGGACGTTTGTTTGGAGGGGGCAGAAGACAACCTCGTGCTTTATGGGGGGGTGGAAAGAAGACATTTGCAGAGACTTAGGGAGAAGGGGCGTGTGCATTCATTTAAGATCTTGCCGCAACCCTACCCCCACCCCGTCACTTCGCTGGTGTCTAAGTTCAGTAGCTGGTGCTGCCATGTGAAAAGGGATGGTGCTGATTCCTGTGTGCCAGGCAGTGCTGGCTGCCTGGTGAAGACATTGTCCTCCCCCCAAAGGAAGACCAGCGAGGCCCTCATCCCCCCTACTCCACCAAGTGACACCTGCCCGTCCTGTACCCTTTACCCTTTCCCTCCTGTGTCTCCCTGTCCATTTCTCCCTCTCCCTCCTCTCCTCTCTGTTTTTGCCATTTCAGAGGGAGAGGTCACAACATCCTTTCCTCTCTCCCCTGGGTGGAATATTTTTGCATATAGAGCTCGAGCGGCTGTGGCTCAGCCCCTATGGCTGTGACAGGGTTGCCTGCAACCAGGCCTTCCTGGGCAAGCATGGAGGCGGTGCTGTCACCGGTGGCGGGGCTCCCCAAGAAAACATGCGGGTGCAGCTGCTTCTGTGGCCCCTCCAGCTCCCACAGCCCCATCACCCATCCGCTTCCTTACTAAGACCCTGGGTGTCGAGCTACACCCACCCCGAAATTGCAATCGAGGCGTGTGTTAAGGCTATGGTTGGGGTCCTCTGCCCCTCAGCCATAGTATGTCGCCTCGAAGATATATAGCAAAGCCATATTTTTCTTGAGGTCGGAACCGGCGGTGCACCTGGCCCTTGAAAAGTGGCTCACTGTAGGTGAGACATCACTGGCAGTGGACCCTTTGGCCAGGGCCCAGAGGATCATAATTTCGAACGTCCCGCCCTTTGTCCCCAGTGTGCTCCTCCTCCCTTCACCTCCATCAACTGGGGGAGGTTAGGTCAGGGGTCGCACCGATCTCGCTTGGCCTCAAGGAGACAGCCCTCCGCCATGTGCACTCCTTGCGGCGCCAGATTTTCATCCGCCTGGCACAGGAGGAATGCACCAAGGGGGGCTTTAGTGTTGAGCACGAGGGGGCCGCCCACCGGTTATTCATGACCGTGGATGGCCTGCAAGAATGTGCGGCATGTCGGAAAGAACTGCCCCGCCTCCAAGGCCGCCAATGTCACATGGGTGGCCGCGGCTGCCACCGCCACTCCTCCCCTCTCCACCATCCCATCTTGCTCTCCACAAGGGTAGGAGCTGCCGCCACCTCAGTTGCCGGCGAGGTGGAGGAAAGAACCCCACGCCAGAAGCATGTGTTGTGCTTCCTGCAGGGAGCACCCGCCTCGTGGTGGCAGCCCCCCAAACCTGCCCTGACCCCCAGACCCCTGAAGACACCGGCTTGAGGTGAAAATAAGTCTTGCAGTCCGGCGACGTAACTGTGCATGCTCCCTGGCCCGTGGGCATCTCAACGCCATGTGCTGGGCCCGGTGTCATCCCTGTGCGGGTTCCTGGATCCAGCAGCGAAAGGGTGAGTGATCCCGAGCTGGCGATCCTCAAGAAAATTGACTTGCCCATACCCCAGAGGGCAGAGCATCTTGGGGAGTGGGGGGGGGGGGGGGCGGTGGGACGAGGGTGGGCTGGTGGAGGCTTTGGAGATGGAGGTCTCAGCAGCCCCCAGCCTACCCCAGAAGAGGTGCCACCCCTTGGAAGGGGATTGTGAGGTCCATTGTGTTTCCTCCCCTGGTGAAAAGGTGGTGGTGTTTCAGCTCCAGAAATCCTTGCTCTGCCCTCTGGGAGGAGCCCAAATCCTTGACTCTTGCTGCAGTCCCCTGAGCAGGGCCCCTCGGGGGGGTTAGTGAGTCTATTACCCTTGCGGTGGTGCCCCATCCCGACCCACCTTGTATCCCCAAAATGCCATCTGGCCTGCCAGGCTGTGGCAGTCCATTCATGGCCCCAATGGTGGGTCATCGGGCAGCAGTGGCGAAGAAGGCCTCCCTGCTCCCTCCCGACCTTCAGCTCTGGACGCCTCCATCCAGATCTTTATCCGGACTCGCCAGGTGACCCAGTGCCTGAGGAGGAGCGGGGCTCTGAGCCGCTGCCACCCTTTGGCCCACATCCCCAAGAGGAGACCAGAGAGGACCCCTCTGCCCTTGATCCTGGTGGCAGCTCTGAACCAGCCCCCGTACTCAATACGGGGGAGGGGTTGGAAGCTGGAGGCGACGACCTGGGGAAGGACGGGATTTAGGTGGCGAGCACCGGGGAGGACTTAGAGTCGCTGTCGGGTGAGGAAGTGTCTCCTGGTGCCCCCCATCGATTCTCCCCTCATCCCTGTACGAGAGCTCCAGAATTTTCTAGTGAGCAATCGCACTCACCAAGACAGGGTCTAGTTGGCCTTGGACCGGTGACATTCTTTTCTGCTGGTGTTCTGGTCTGCCCATGAGGCCCTCAAGGTCCCTGGGCTGGACCAGAATGCCAAGCTGAGGGTATTTACACTTCTCGCAGAGTGGAAGGTTTAAAAAATCCCCTCCTCCTTGCACTTTGCACTAGGTGATGGTAGCACTTATTTCTGGAAATGAAGACAACCATAGCTAGCCCCAACATCAATGGCAGCAGGGACGCACAGCGCAGGTTCCAGAACTTCTTGGTCCTCAAGGGCAGGAAGTAAGTGTTGTGCTTCCTGCAGGAAACCCATACCGTTCCGGGAGTCAGAGCTACATGGCCCACGGAGTAGCGAGGGGGGGGGATCTGCATGAGTCCCTTGCCTCCAATTCTGGCGGGGTGGCTATCTTATTGGCTCCACATTTTCAGCCGGAGATATTGAGGGCCAAGGAGCCGGTGCCAGGCAGGTTTCTGCACCTTACTGTGCGCCTAGGGGGTGCGGCGCTTCACTTCGTGAATGTGTATGTTCCCCTGGGCTCACAGCAGCAAGCGAGCTTCTTTGAGGAAGTGTCCACTCATCTAGGCTCCATCGACGTGGGTGATGCATTGTCCTCGGGGGATTTCAACTGTACCCTTGAGACCCGGGACCGTCACGGTACCCAGCACCACAGGCTAGGTGCGAGT
>NW_027597762.1:0-67072 GCF_964194155.1 Cetorhinus maximus | reverse complement strand
AGAGAGAGACAGAGAGAGACAGAGACAGAGACAGAGACAGAGAGAGACAGACAGAGAGACAGAGAGACAGAGACAGAGACAGAGAGAGAGAGAGACAGAGAGAGAGAGAGAGAGAGAGAGAGAGACAGAGAGAGACAGACAGAGAGACAGAGAGACAGAGAGACAGAGAGAGAGAGAGAGACAGAAAGAGAGAGAGACAGAGAGAGAGAGAGACAGAGAGAGAGAGAGACAGAGAGAGAGAGAGAGAGAGAGAGAGACAGAGAGAGAGAGAGAGACAGAGAGAGAGAGAGAGACAGAGAGAGAGAGAGACAGAGAGAGACAGAGAGATACAGAGAGAGAGAGAGAGAGAGAGAGACAGAGACAGAGAGAGAGAGAGACAGAGACAGAGAGAGAGAGAGACAGAGAGAGAGAGAGACAGAGAGAGAGAGAGACAGAGAGAGAGAGAGAGACAGAGAGAGAGGAAGAGAGAGACAGAGAGAGAGAGACACAGAGAGAGAGAGAGAGAGACAGAGAGAGAGAGAGAGACAGAGACACAGAGAGAGATAAATAAAAAAAAACACAGGGGCTTATTACAGAGACCGCACAGCACAGCAAGAGGCCATTTGGCCCGTCTTGCCTGTACTGGCTCTTTGAAAGGGCTATCTGGTTAGTCCCACGCTCTCTCCTCCCCCCCACTGCTCTCTCCCCCTCCAATAACCCCGCACATTTTCCCCCTTCCAGTATTTATCCAATTCCCCCCCTCCCTTTTCGAGGGTGAATCTGCTTCTCCCACCCTTTCGGGCAGCGCCTTCCAGATCACAACAACTCGCCACGTCCAAAATAAACAAAACTCTCCTCATCTCCCCTTCCCCCCTCCCTCCCTCCCTCCCTCCCCTCCCGCCGATTCTCTTCAATCTGTGTCCCCCCTGAATTCTGTGACCATCCTCCTCGCTGTTGGCCACGTTCCCAGAGTTTCGCGTCACCCGCAAGCTTAGAAACGGTGCCCCGTGTGCCCCAAGTCCAGGGCATTGATATGTATCAGAGGGAAGAGTGATCCTAACACTGAGCTCTGGTGGGTGGGGCGGCACTGTACACTCCCCTCCCATCTGAGAAACAACCGTCCACCACGGCCCTCGGCTTCCTGCCCCTTCACCAACTCCGTACCCAATGTTGCTGTTGCCCCTGTAATCCCACGGTTAGAATGTGATAGCGAGTTAGTTCCACATTCTCCCCGCTCTCCGGGTAAAGACGTTTCTCCTGAATTCCCTCCCTCCCCGATCGGATTTATTAGGGACTGTCTTATATTGATGGCCCCCCCCCTAGTTCTGGTCTCTCCCCCCCCGTCCCCCACAAGTGGAAACATCTTCTCTACGTCGACCCTATAGAAACCCCCTCCGTCATTTTAAAGAGCTCGATCGGGTCACCCCCCCCCACCCACCTCAGCCTCCTCTTTTCCAGAGTAAAGAGCCCCGGCCGGTTCAACCTTTCCCGATAGTTATAACCTCTCCGTTCTGGGATCATCCTCGTCAATTTTTTTCACACCTTCTCCAGTGTCTCCATATCCTTTTTATAATACGGAGACCGGAACTGTGCACGGTATTCCGAGTGGGATAGAGAGACTGGAACTGTGAGCGGTATTCCGAGTGGGATACGGAGACCGGAACTGTGAGCGGTATTCCAAGTGGGATACGGAGACCGGAACTGTGCACGGTATTCCAAGTGGGATACGGAGTCCGGAACTGCGCACGGTATTCCAAGTGGGATACGGAGTCCGGAACTGTGCACGGTATTCCAAGTGGGATACGGAGACCGGAACTGTGCGCAGTATTCCAAGTGGGATACGGAGACCGGAACTGTGCACGGTATTCCAAGTGGGATACGGAGACCGGAACTGTGCACGGTATTCCAAGTGGGATATGGAGACCAGGACTGTGCGCGGTATTCCAAGTGGGATACGGAGTCCAGAACTGTGCATGGTATTCCGAGTGGGATACGGAGTCCGGAACTGTGCACGGTATTCCAAGTGGGATACGGAGTCCGGAACTGTGCACGGTATTCCGAGTGGGATACGGAGTCCGGAACTGTGCATGGTATTCCGAGTGGGGCACGGAGTCTGGGACTGTGCACGGTATTCCAAGTGGGATATGGAGACCGGGACTGTGCACGGTATTCCAAGTAGGATACAGCCAGCGGAACTGTGCATGGTATTCCGAGTGGGATATGGAGACCGGGACTGTGCGCGGTATTCCGAGTGGGATACGGAGAGCGGGACTGCGCGCGGTATTCCGAGTGGGATACGGAGAGCGGGACTGTGCGCGGTATTCCGAGTGGGATACGGAGAGCGGGACTGTGCGCGGTATTCCGAGTGGGATACGGAGACCGGAACCAACCCCACCTCGTCCCCAGCGTCCTCCTTAAACTGATCCCCGGACCACACTTTTCCCCGGCTGCACCTCCCCTGCATCCACTCTGCGGAAGCTTCAATTCCCTCCACCTCCCCCCATCTCTCTCTCTCTCTCTCTCTCTCTGCTCTGTAAGCCCATCGAGCCTTTGCCCCTCTCTCCAGGAAAGAGCCCTGTGTCCTGCTCAATCCTTCCTCAGTTCCATCCCCTCAGTTCAGGGGGAATCACCTTTCCGGCGCCGGTTTCTCGTGCCTCGAACTCCGTTCATAACGCGGAGAGCAGCCGGCGTCAGCGTTGGCAGAGCCGTGGGGGTGCGTGTGTGGCTGACCAGGTGCCCACAGGCTCCCCCCTGCTTGAAACAGGGAGAGAGATAGGGAGAGGGGGCTGTGGGCAGCAGGGGGGATGGCCGAGGCGGGGAGGGAGGGTGCCGGGCAGAGAGTTTGGCCACAAGCCTTGGCAAGGCCGCGCCTGGCGGACTGGGCGCAGCTTTGGTCTCTTCACCTGAGAAAGGATACATCAGTTCAGGAGGAGGAGAGGGAATCGCATTGAAATGTATAAAACTCCGACAGGGATGGACAGACTGGATGTAGGGAGGAGGTTTCCTCTGGCTGGGGGTGGGGTGGGTCTAGAACAAGGGGTCTCAGTCTCAGGCCATTTAGGACTGAGATGAGGAGAAACCTCTTCACTCAGAGGGTGGTGAACCTGTGGGATTCTCTACCTCAGGAGGCTGTGGAGTCACTGAATATATTTAAGAAGCAAATTGATAGATTTCTGGACTCTAAAAGGCGTCAAGCGTAATGGGGAGAGAGCAGGTGCGTGGGGACGCGGCGCGGGGAGAGAGCTGGGGCGCGGCGCGGGGAGAGAGCAAGAGGGGGGCGCGGGGAGAGAGCGGAGGCGCGGGGAGAGAGAGGGGGCGCGGGGAGAGAGAGGGGGCGCCGGGAGAGAGAGGGGGCGCCGGGAGAGAGCGGGGGCGCCGGGAGAGAGCGGGGGCGCCGGGAGAGAGCGGGGGCGCCGGGAGAGAGCGGGGGCGCCGGGAGAGAGCGGGGGCGCCGGGAGAGAGCGGGGGCGCCGGGAGAGAGCGGGGGCGCCGGGAGAGAGCGGGGGCGCCGGGAGAGAGCGGGGGCGCCGGGAGAGAGCGGGGGCGCCGGGAGAGAGCGGGGGCGCCGGGAGGGAGCGGGGGCGCCGGGAGAGAGCGGGGGCGCCGGGAGGGAGCAGGGTCGCGAGGAGAGAGCCAGGGCGCGGGGGTGCGGCGTGGGGAGAGAGCAGGGGCGCGGCGTGGGGAGAGCGCGGGGGCGCGGCGTGGGGAGAGAGCGTGGGCGCGGGGAGAGCGCGGGGAGAGAGCGGGCACGCGGGGAGAGAGCGGGCACGCGGGGAGAGAGCGGGCGCGCGGGGCGGGGAGAGAGCGGGCGCGCGGGGCGGGGAGAGAGCGGGCGCGCGGGGCGGGGAGAGAGCGGGCGCGCGGGGCGGGGAGAGAGCGGGGGCGCGGGGCGGGGAGAGAGCGGGCGCGCGGGGCGGGGAGAGAGCGGGCGCGCGGGGCGGGGAGAGAGCGGGGGCGCGGGGCGGGGAGAGAGCGGGGGCGCGGGGCGGGGAGAGAGCGGGGGCGCGGGGCGGGGAGAGAGCGGGGGCGCGGGGCGGGGAGAGAGCGGGGGCGCGGGGCGGGGAGAGAGCGGGGGCGCGGGGCGGGGAGAGAGCGGGGGCGCGGGGCGGGGAGAGAGCGGGGGCGCGGGGCGGGGAGAGAGCGGGGGCGCGGGGCGGGGAGAGAGCGGGGGCGCGGGGCGGGGAGAGAGCGGGGGCGCGGGGCGGGGAGAGAGCGGGGGCGCGGGGCGGGGAGAGAGCGGGGGCGCGGGGAGAGAGCGGGAGCGCGGTGTGGGGGAGCGAGGATCAGCCACGATTGTAACGAATGGCGGAGCAGGCTCGATGCTCCTGCTCCCCCCTTTTCTCTGTCGCTACGTTCCTCTCCGTACCTGGTATACTGGGTGAGCTGCTTGTGGTTGTCCGGGATGTCCAGGGGCTTGTACATGAAGTGCCAGAGGTCGGAGATGCCCACGTGCGAGGCGGAGGCTGCGTGGCTGTGCAGGGCCGCATCGATGGCCTGCAGCAGGGCCTGGGCCCGCAGGCCCTCCTCGATCTTCCTCTTGCAGGCCGAGACGCTGTAGAAGGCCGTCTTGTCGGTGGAGATGAGCAAGAGGCAGAGCGTGCAGGCCGGGTCCAGGTAGGAGATGTACGCGTAGAAGTAGCTGTCCGGGTAGAGGCGGGGCAGGCAGATGGGGGTCCAGACCTCGCCCGCCTGGAAGGACGAGGAGCCGGCCAGCAGGTTGAAGAGCAGGTGCAGGTCGACGGGGTCCAGGCGCGAGTCCTCGATGACCGCCCGCTCCTGCACGATGGCCACCAGCTGGCCCCGCGCCACCAGGATGGAGAAGACCAGGTTGGGCGTGACGGCCTTCTGCAGGATCTGGCTGACGGCGTCGCGGAGGGAGGACGCCAGGGGGAGGCACTGCACGGCGCCTAGCAGGAAGCTGGGGTCCGAGTCCATGTGGCGCAGGAGGTTGTCCAGGATCTTCTCGGAGCCGGCCAGCAGGCGCCGGAGGTCGTAGTTCTTCTTGCGCTCGAAGATGCGGGTGACGGTCACCTGGGTCAGCATGCTGATGATCTGGTAGTAGACGTAGAGGAGCTCGCGGCACAGCTGCTCCTCCGATTGCCGGCTCCGGGACACCGACACCAGCACCAGGGGGCCCTGCTGGCTGAACACCACCTTGTAGTCGTCTGAAAGGCGAAAGGTGAAAGGTTACGGCGGGGGGGAAACACGCCCCCTGACCTGATTTAGCGAGGGAGGGTGGGGGGGGGCCTCCACCCGGTGAGGGTGAGCAAAAACACAAAAGCGACGGGGGGGGGGGAGAAACTCAGCCGGTCCGGCAGGAAGCGAAGCCCAGACGCCCACCGCCTGCCGGGTGAAAGTGTTTCTCCTCACGCGTCCCCTCCGATCCCCCGACCAGTCGCCTTAAACCTGTGCCCCCTGGTAACGGACCCCTCAGCTGGGTGGGGCTAGGGGGGAAACAGGTCCTTCCTGTCGACTCCCTATCTGGGCCCCCCTCATCATTTTGTGCACCTCAGTGAGGTCACCCCCCGCCCCCTCAGCCTCCTCTGTCCTGAGGAAAGTCACCGCAGCCTATCCAACCTCCCCTCACAGCTCCCATTTTCCAGCGCCGGCACCATTCTTGCAAATCTCCTCTCTCCAAAGCAACGATGTCCTTCCTGTAATGTGGCCACCAGAAACCCTGCACCAAATTCCAGCTGTGGCCTAAACCAGCGTTTTATACAGTTCCTGCATTACATCCCCTGCTTCTGTATTCGATACCTCGCCCAATAAAAAGGAAAGCATTCCGTGTGCTTTCTTGACCACCTTCTCCACCCTGTCCTGCCATCTTCAGGGACCCGTGGACATGTCAGTGTCATGTCCGGGCCCCTTCCCATTAACAGGAGGGAATAAAACAGCTTAACACAAGTCAATTCATGTGTAACTAGCGAGGAAAGTCTCTTATTGAAACATATCAGATTCTGAGGGGAGGGGGTTTGACAGGGTGGATGCTGAGAGGATGTTTCCCCCCCTCCCCTCTCGTGGGAGGGGGAATCTAGAACGAGGGGAGAGGGGGGCACAGTTTCAGAATAAGGGGTCTCCCTTATTGGAGACGGAGATGAGGGAGGAATTTCTTCTCTCAGAGGGTGGTCAGTCTGTGGAATTCTCCCCCCACCCCACCCCCCCCAGAGAGCAGCGGAGGCCGGGTCAGTGAATATTCTGGAGACAGAGGTAGATAGTTTCTTGCCTATCAAGGGGGTGGAAAGGGTATTCGGAAGGTCGGCGGGAAAAGCGGAGTTGCGGCCAGTACCGGATCAGCCACGATCTTATCGAACAAGGGAGCAGGCTGGAGGGGCCGAATGGCCTCCTCCTGCTCCCAGTTCATGCGAACCACTCAAACCGCTTGGCTACAAACAATCAAGATATCATCACCCCACTGGGCGTAGGCAATAGGCCACGAACTAGTCAGAGGGGGGACGTAGAGGAACAAATTTGCCAAGACATTACAGCGTATTTAAAACGATGGGGGGGTGGGCTTTAATTATCTGAACGTGGATTGGGATAGCAGTAGTGTAACGGGCAGAGAGAGAGAGAGAGAGGGGGGTGGGGAAAGAGTTTCTGGAGCCTGTTCAGGAGCGTTTTCTACAGCAGTATGTGTCCAGTCCAAAGAGGAAGGAGGCATTGCTGGGCCTGGCTCTTGGAAATGAGGTGGGCCGAGTGGATTGAGTAGGAGGACGCTCAAGAGGGCGGAGGCCACTGGATCATAAGGTCCAGGCTGGCTAGGGGTAAAGGACAGGGAGTTAGGGATAATCGATCAGACCGGTTTCAGTGGGGTGAGAATGGATCTGGCAGAGGCAGTCGGGATCGAAGATCGGCGGCAAAACCGGACCAGGGCAGCGCGTGGCTGTCAAAGAGGGAGGTGGGTCTGGCACGGTCAAGGTAGAATCCCACAAGCGGGAAGGTAAAGTGAGTAAGATGAGACTGGGGGGGGGGGGAAATAAAAAGGGATGGCTGGCGGATAGTCCAGGCGAAAACCAGGACGAATATCTGAGGGCAGGTGAGAAAGGGATTAAGAGGAGCAAGGGGACAGCGGGAGTAGAGACCGGCAGTTAAACATGAAAAGGAGCCCAAATTTCTTCAATGGCGCTACAGAGAGTGAGGGGAGGGGGGGCTTTTGGAAATGACACACCGGGACCAGTGTGCGGTCATTAAAGAAAAGCAGGCATAAGACTCGAGGGCAAATCGTGTTCGGTAACTTCTGATGGGAGGGTGGGTGAGGGTAAAACTGTTGAGGGGCTGCCCAAAAAGACATTTGATAAACTGATGGACTTGTCGGAAAGCTCAGAGCCCACGGAATAAAAGGGACAGGGGCAGCACGGATACAAAACCTGTGGGGTGCCAGGGAACGGAGAAGGGGTGAACGGTTAATTTGCAGCCGGGAAGGTAGATGGTGGGGTTACTCTGGAGGGGTGGAGGGCACGGTACTAGGACCATTGCCTTTCTTGATCGATATCTTCAACTTAGACCTGGGTGCACGGGGGATAATTTCAAAATGTGTGGATGACACCAAGTATGGAAGTATTGTGAGGGCAGTGATCGACTTCAAGAGGACATAAGCAGGCTGGTGGAATGGATATGAAATGCATATGAAAATTAACGCAGAGAAATATAAAGTGATTCATTTTACTAAGAAGAACGTGGTAGGAAGACAACGTAAAACAAAGGGTACAATTCTAAAGGGGGGTGCAGGGGCAGAGGGAGCCGGGGGTATATGTGAATACATCATTGAAGGTTGAGAGAGTGGGTAACAAAGCACACAGTATCCTGGGCTTTATTTAAATAGAGGCATAGAGTACAAGAGCAAGGAGGTAATGCTAAACCCGCATAAAACACTGGTTCAGTCCCAAGTGGAGTATTGTGTCCCATTCTGGGCAGCGCACTTTAGGAAGGATGTGAAGGCTTGAGAGAGACAGAGAGAGAGCGGAAAAGATTCACGAGAATGGTTTCGGGGATGAGGGACTTCAGTTCCGTGGATAGATTGGAGAAGGTCGGAGTGCTCTCCTTGGAGAAGAGAAAGTCGAAAGGAGATTTGTTCAAAATTATAGGATGTCAATACAGAACTCAGTAGAATCCAGTCTGTAACTCACTCCCGGGTATCTGTTATTCTATATAAAAACCCCCCGAACCCCTCGATTAGATTCCAGTCTGTAACTCACTCACGGGTATCTGTTATTCTATATATAAACCACCCGAACCCCTCGATTAGATTCCAGTCTGTAACTCACTCCCGGATATCTGTTATTCTATATATAAACCACCCCGAACCCCTCGATTAGATTCCAGTCTGTAACTCACTCCCGGGTAACTGTTATTCTATATATAAACCCCCCGAACCCCTCGATTAGATTCCAGTCTGATACTCACTCCCGGGTATCTGTTATTCTATATATAAATCACCCCGAACCCCTCGATTAGATTCCAGTCTGTAACTCACTCAAAGGAATCTATTATTCTAAATATAAACACCCCAAATTCCTCAATTAGAGTTTAGTCTGTAACTCACTCCCGGGTATCTGTTATTCTATATATAAATCACCCCGAACCCCTCGATTAGATTCCAGTCAGTAACTCACTTCCGGGTATCTGTTATTCTATATATAAACCCCACTGAACCCCTCGATTAGATTCTAGTCAGTAACTCAATCCCGGGAATCTATTATTCTATATATAAACACCCCAGAACCCATCGATTAGATTCCAGTCAGAAACACACTGCCAGGTATCTGTTATTCTATATATAAACCCCCCTGAACGCCTCGATTAGATTCCAGTCTGTAACTCACTCTCGGGTATCTGTTATTCTAAATATAACCCCCCCAAACCCCTCGATTAGATTCCAGTCTGTAACTCACTCCCGGGTATCTGTTATTCTATATATAAACCACCCCGAACCCCTCGATTAGATTCCAGTCAGTAACTCACTCCCGGGTATCTGTTATTCTATATATAAACCACCCTGAACCCCTCGATTAGATTCCAGTCTGTAACTCACTCCCGGGTATCTGTTATTCTATATATAAATCACCCTGAACCCCTCGATTAGATTCCAGTCAGTAACTCACTCCCGGGTATCTGTTATTCTATATATAAACCCCCCGAACCCCTCGATTAGATTCCAGTCAGTAACTCACTCCCGGGTATCTGTTATTCTATATATAAATCACCCCGAACCCCTCGACTAGATTCCAGTCAGTAACTCAATCCCGGGAATCTGTTATTCTATATAGAAACCCCCCTGAACCCATCGATTAGATTCCAGTCTGCAACTCACTCCCGGGTATCTGTTATTCTATATATAAACACCACCTGAACCCATCGATTAGATTCCAGTCAGTAACTCACTCCCGGGTATCTGTTATTCTATATATAAACACCCCCGAACCCCTCGATTAGATTCCAGTCTGTAACTCACTCCCAGGTATCTGTTATTCTATATATAAACCCGCCCCACCGAGAACGCCTCGAATAGATTCCAGTCTGTAACTCACTCCCGGGTATCTGTTGTTCTATATATAAACCCCCCCGAACGCCTCGATTAGATTCCAGTCTGTAACTCACTCCCGGGTATCTGTTATTCCATATATAAACCTCCCACCCCCGAACCCCTCGATTAGATTCCAGTCTGTAACTCACTCCCGGATATCTGTTATTCTATATATAAACCACCCCGAACCCCTCGATTAGATTCCAGTCTGTAACTCACTCCCGGGTATCTGTTATTCTATATATAAACCCCCCGAACCCCTCGATTAGATTCCAGTCTGTAACTCACTCCCGGGTATCTGTTATTCTATATATAAACCCGGCCGAATCCCTCGATTAGATTCCAGTCTGTAACTCACTCCCGGGTATCTGTTATTCTATATATAAACCCCCGAACACCACGATTAGATTCCAGTCAGTAACTCACTCCAGGGTATCTGTTATTCTATATATAAACCCCACCGAACCCCTCGATTAGATTCCAGTCTGTAACTCACTCCCGGGTATCTGTTATTCTATATATAAACATGCCCAACCCAGAACGCCTCGAAAAGATTCCAGTCTGTAACTCACTCCCGGGTATCTGTTGCTCTATATATAAACCACCCCGAACGCCTCGATTAGATTCCAGTCTGTAACTCACTCCCGGGTATCTGTTATTCTATATATAAACCTCCCACCCCCCGAACCCCTCGATTAGATTCCAGTCTGTAACTCACTCCCGGGTATCTGTTGCTCTATATATAAACCACCCCGAACCCCTCGATTAGATTCCAGTCTCTAAATCACTCCCGGGTATCTGTTATTCTATATATAAACCCCCCCGAACCCCTCGATTAGATTCCAGTCTGTAACTCACTCCCGGGTATCTGTTATTCTATATATAAAACCGGCCGAATCCCTCGATTAGATTCCAGTCTGTAACTCACTCCCGGGTATCTGTTATTCTATATATAAACCCTCCCGAACCCCTCGATTAGATTCCAGTCAGTAACTCACTCCCGGGTATCTGTTATTCTATATATAAACCCGGCCGAATCCCTCGATTAGATTCCAGTCTGTAACTCACTCCCGGGTATCTGTTATTCTATATATAAACCCCGCCGAACCCCTCGATTAGATTCCAGTCTGTAACTCACTCCCGGGTATCTGTTATTCTATATATAAACCCGGCCGAATCCCTCGATTAGATTCCAGTCTGTAACTCACTCCCGGGTATCTGTTATTCTGTAAATAAACCCTCCCGAACCCCTAGATTAGATACCAGTCTGTAATTCACTCCCGGGTATCTGTTATTCTATATATAAACCCCACCGAAATGCTCGATTAGATTCCAGTCTGTAACTCACTCCCGGGTATCTGTTATTCTATATATAAACTCCCCGAACCCCTCGATTAGATTCCAGTCTGTAACTCACTCCCGGGTATCTGTTATTCTATATATAAACCCCCCCGAACCCCTCGATTAGATTCCAGTCTGTAACTCACTCCCGGGTATTTGTTATTCTATATATAAACCCCGCTGAACTCCTCGATTAGATTCCAGTCTGTAACTCACTCCCGGGTATCTGTTATTCTATATATAAACCTCCCCGAACCCCGCGATTAGATTACAGTCTGCAACTCACTCCCGGGTATCTGTTATTCTATATATAAACCCCCCGAACCCCTCGATTAGATTCCAGTCTGTAACTCACTCCCGGGTATTTGTTATTCTATATATAAACCCTCCGAACCCCTCGATTAGATTCCAGTCTGTAACTCACTCCCGGGTATTTGTTATTCAATATATAAGCCCTCCCGAACCCCTCGATTAGATTCCAGTCTGTAACTCACCCCCGGGTATCTGTTATTCTATATATAAATCACCCCGAAGCCCTCGACTAGATTCCAGTCTGTAACTCACTCCCGGTTATCTGTTATTCTATATATAAACCCCCCCGAACCCCTCGATTAGATTCCAGTCTGTAACTCACTCCCAGGTATCTGTTATTCTATATATAAACCCGCCCCACCCAGAACGCCTCGAATAGATTCCAGTCTGTAACTCACTCCCGGGTATCTGATGCTCTATACATAAACCACCCCGAACGCCTCGATTAGATTCCAGTCTGTAACTCACTCCCGGGTATCTGTTATTCTATATATAAACCACCCCGAACGCCTCGATTAGATTCCAGTCTGTAACTCACTCCCGGGTATCTGTTATTCTATATATAAACCACCCGAACCCCTCGATTAGATTCCAGTCTGTAACTCACTCCCGGATATCTGTTATTCTATATATAAACCACCCCGAACCCCTCGATTAGATTCCAGTCTGTAACTCACTCCCGGGTAACTGTTATTCTATATATAAACCCCCCGAACCCCTCGATTAGATTCCAGTCTGTTACTCACTCCCGGGTATCTGTTATTCTATATATAAATCACCCCGAACACCTCGATTAGATTCCAGTCTGTAACTGACTCAAAGGAATCTATTATTCTAAATATAAACACCCCAAATTCCTCAATTAGAGTTTAGTCAGTAACTCACTCCTGGGTATCTGTTATTCTATATATAACCCCCCCGAACCCCTCGATTAGATTCCGGTCTGTAACTCACTCCCGGGTATCTGTTATTCTATATATAAACCCCCCTGAACCCCTCGTTTAGATTCTAGTCAGTAACTCAATCCCGGGAATCTATTATTCTATATATAAAGCCCCCTGAACACATCGATTAGATTCCAGTCAGTAACTCACTCCCAGGTATCTGTTATTCTATATATAAACCACCCCGAACGCCTCGATTAGATTCCAGTCTGTAACTCACTCCCGGGTATCTGTTATTCTATATATAAACCTCCCCCACCCCGAACCCCTCGATTAGATTCCAGTCTGTAACTCACTCCCGGGTATCTGTTGCTCTATATATAAACCACCCCGAACCCCTCGATTAGATTCCAGTCTGTAACTCACTCCCGGGTATCTGTTATTCTATATATAAACCCGGCCGAATCCCTCGATTATATTCCAGTCTGTAACTCACTCCCGGGTATCTGTTATTCTATATATAGACCCCCGAACCCCTCGATTAGATTCCAGTCTGTAACTCACTCCCGGGTATCTGTTATTCTATATATAAACCCCCCGAACCCCTCGATTAGATTCCAGTCTGTAACTCACTCCCGGGTATCTGTTATTCTATATATAAACCCCCCCGAACCCCTCGATTAGATTCCAGTCTGTAACTCACTCCCGGGTATCTGTTATTCTATATATAAACCCCCCGAACCCCTCGATTAGATTCCAGTCTGTAACTCACTCCCGGGTATCTGTTATTCTATATATAAACCCCCCCGAACACCTCGATTAGATTCCAGTCTGTAACTCACTCCCGGGTATCTGTTATTCTATATATAAACCCCCCTAACCCCTCGATTAGATTCCAGTCTGTAACTGACTCCCGGGTATCTGTTATTCTATATATAAACCCCCCGAACCCCTCGATTAGATTCCAGTCTGTAACTCACTCCCGGGTATCTGTTATTCTATATATAAACCACCCGAACCCCTCGATTAGATTCCAGTCTATAACTCACTCCCGGATATCTGTTATTCTATATATAAACCACCCCGAACCCATCGAATAGATTCCAGTCTGTAACTCACTCCCGGGTAACTGTTATTCTATATATAAACCCCCCGAACCCCTCGTTTAGATTCCAGTCTGTTACTCACTCCCGGGTATCTGTTATTCTATATATAAATCACCCCGAACCCCTCCATTAGATTCCAGTCTGTAACTCACTCAAAGGAATCTATTATTCTAAATATAAACACCCCAAATTCCTCAATTAGAGCTTAGTCAGTAACTCACTCCCGGGTATCTGTTATTCTATATATAACCCCCCCGAACCCCTCGATTAGATTCCGGTCTGTAACTCACTCCCGGGTATCTGTTATTCTATATATAAACCCCCCGAACCCCTCGATTAGACTCCAGTCTGTAACTCACTCCCGGGTATCTGTTATTCTATATATAAATCACCCCGAACCCCTCGATTAGATTCCAGTCAGTAACTCACTTCCGGGTATCTGTTATTCTATATATAAACCCCCCTGAACCCCTCGATTAGATTCTAGTCAGTAACTCAATCCCGGGAATCTATTATTCTATATATAAACCCCCCTGAACCCATCGATTAGATTCCAGTCAGTAACTCACTCCCAGGTATCTGTTATTCTATATATAAACCCACCTGAACGCCTCGATTAGATTCCAGTCAGTAACTCACTCCCGGTTATCTGTTATTCTAAATATAACCCCCCCAAACCCCTCGATTAGATTCCAGTCTGTAACTCACTCCCGGGTATCTGTTATTCTATATATAAACCACCCGAACACCTCGATTAGATTCCAGTCAGTAACTCACTCCCGGATATCTGTTATTCTATATATAAACCACCCCGAACCCCTCGATTAGATTCCAGTCTGTAACTCACTCCCGGGTAACTGTTATTCTATATATAAACCCCCCGAACCCCTCGATTAGATTCCAGTCTGTTACTCACTCCCGGGTATCTGTTATTCTATATATAAATCACCCCGAACACCTCGATTAGATTCCAGTCTGTAACTCACTCAAAGGAATCTATTATTCTAAATATAAACACCCCAAATTCCTCAATTAGAGTTTAGTCAGTAACTCACTCCTGGGTATCTGTTATTCTATATATAACCCCCCCGAACCCCTCGATTAGATTCCGGTCTGTAACTCACTCCCGGGTATCTGTTATTCTATATATAAACCCCCCGAACCCCTCGATTAGACTCCAGTCTGTAACTCACTCCCGGGTATCTGTTATTCTATATATAAATCACCCCGAACCCCTCGATTAGATTCCAGTCTGTAACTGACTCCAGGGTATCTGTTATTCTATATATAAACCCCCCGAACCCCTCGATTACATTCCAGTCTGTAACTCACTCCCGGGTATCTGTTATTCTATATATAAACCACCCGAACCCCTCGATTAGATTCCAGTCTGTAACTCACTCCCGGATATCTGTTATTCTATATATAAACCACCCCGAACCCCTCGAATAGATTCCAGTCTGTAACTCACTCCCGGGTAACTGTTATTCTATATATAAACCCCCCGAACCCCTCGTTTAGATTCCAGTCTGTTACTCACTCCCGGGTATCTGTTATTCTATATATAAATCACCCCGAACCCCTCCATTAGATTCCAGTCTGTAACTCACTCAAAGGAATCTATTATTCTAAATATAAACACCCCAAATTCCTCAATTAGAGCTTAGTCAGTAACTCACTCCCGGGTATCTGTTATTCTATATATAAGCCCCCCGAACCCCTCGATTAGATTCCGGTCTGTAACTCACTCCCGGGTATCTGTTATTCTATATATAAACCCCCCGAACCCCTCGATTAGACTCCAGTCTGTAACTCACTCCCGGGTATCTGTTATTCTATATATAAATCACCCCGAACCCCTCGATTAGATTCCAGTCAGTAACTCACTCCCGGGTATCTGTTATTCTATATATGAACCCCCGAACACCACGATTAGATTCCAGTCTGTAACTCACTCCCGGGTATCTGTTATTCTTTAAATAAACCCTCCCGAACCCCTAGATTAGATACCAGTCTGTAATTCACTCCCGGGTATCTGTTATTCTATATATAAACCCCACCGAAATGCTCGATTAGATTCCAGTCTGTAACTCACTCCCGGGTATCTGTTATTCTATATATAAACTCCCCGAACCCCTCGATTAGATTCCAGTCTGTAACTCACTCCCGGGTATCTGTTATTCTATATATAAACCCCCCCGAACCCCTCGATTAGATTCCAGTCTGTAACTCACTCCCGGGTATTTGTTATTCTATATATAAACCCCGCTGAACTCCTCGATTAGATTCCAGTCTGTAACTCACTCCCGGGTATCTGTTATTCTATATATAAACCTCCCCGAACCCCGCGATTAGATTACAGTCTGCAACTCACTCCCGGGTATCTGTTATTCTATATATAAACCCCCCGAACCCCTCGATTAGATTCCAGTCTGTAACTCACTCCCGGGTATTTGTTATTCTATATATAAACCCCCCGAACCCCTCGATTAGATTCCAGTCTGTAACTCACTCCCGGGTATTTGTTATTCAATATATAAGCCCTCCCGAACCCCTCGATTAGATTCCAGTCTGTAACTCACCGCCGGGTATCTGTTATTCTATATATAAATCACCCCGAAGCCCTCGACTAGATTCCAGTCTGTAACTCACTGCCGGTTATCTGTTATTCTATATATAAACCCCCCCGAACCCCTCGATTAGATTCCAGTCTGTAACTCACTCCCAGGTATCTGTTATTCTATATATAAACCCGCCCCACCCAGAACGCCTCGAATAGATTCCAGTCTGTAACTCACTCCCGGGTATCTGTTGCTCTATATATAAACCACCCCGAACGCCTCGATTAGATTCCAGTCTGTAACTCACTCCCGGGTATCTGTTATTCTATATATAAACCACCCCGAACGCCTCGATTAGATTCCAGTCTGTAACTCACTCCCGGGTATCTGTTATTCTATATATAAACCACCCGAACCCCTCGATTAGATTCCAGTCTGTAACTCACTCCCGGATATCTGTTATTCTATATATAAACCACCCCGAACCCCTCGATTAGATTCCAGTCTGTAACTCACTCCCGGGTAACTGTTATTCTATATATAAACCCCCCGAAACCCTCGATTAGATTCCAGTCTGTTAATCACTCCCGGGTATCTGTTATTCTATATATAAATCACCCCGAACACCTCGATTAGATTCCAGTCTGTAACTCACTCAAAGGAATCTATTATTCTAAATATAAACACCCCAAATTCCTCAATTAGAGTTTAGTCAGTAACTCACTCCTGGGTATCTGTTATTCTATATATAACCCCCCCGAACCCCTCGATTAGATTCCGGTCTGTAACTCACTCCCGGGTATCTGTTATTCTATATATAAACCCCCCTGAACCCCTCGTTTAGATTCTAGTCAGTAACTCAATCCCGGGAATCTATTATTCTATATATAAAGCCCCCTGAACACATCGATTAGATTCCAGTCAGTAACTCACTCCCAGGTATCTGTTATTCTATATATAAACCACCCCGAACGCCTCGATTAGATTCCAGTCTGTAACTCACTCCCGGGTATCTGTTATTCTATATATAAACCTCCCCCCCCCGAACCCCTCGATTAGATTCCAGTCTGTAACTCACTCCCGGGTATCTGTTGCTCTATATATAAACCACCCCGAACCCCTCGATTAGATTCCAGTCTGTAACTCACTCCCGGGTATCTGTTATTCTATATATAAACCCGGCCGAATCCCTCGATTATATTCCAGACTGTAACTCACTCCCAGGTATCTGTTATTCTATATATAGACCCCCGAACCCCTCGATTAGATTCCAGTCTGTAACTCACTCCCGGGTATCTGTATTCTATATATAAACCCCCCGAACCCCTCGATTAGATTCCAGTTTGTAACTCACTCCCGGGTATCTGTTATTCTATATATAAACCACCCCGAACCCCTCGATTAGATTCCAGTCTGTAACTCACTCCCGGGTATCTGTTATTCTATATATAAACCCCCAGAACCCCTCGATTAGATTCCAGTCTGTAACTCACTCCCGGGTATCTGTTATTTTATATATAAACCACCCGAACCCCTCGATTAGATTCCAGTCTGTAACTCACTCCCGGATATCTGTTATTCTATATATAAACCACCCCGAACCCCTCGAATAGATTCCAGTCTGTAACTCACTCCCGGGTAACTGTTATTCTATATATAAACCCCCCGAACCCCTCGTTTAGATTCCAGTCTGTTACTCACTCCCGGGTATCTGTTATTCTATATATAAATCACCCCGAACCCCTCCATTAGATTCCAGTCTGTAACTCACTCAAAGGAATCTATTATTCTAAATATAAACACCCCAAATTCCTCAATTAGAGCTTAGTCAGTAACTCACTCCCGGGTATCTGTTATTCTATATATAACCCCCCCGAACCCCTCGATTAGATTCCGGTCTGTAACTCACTCCCGGGTATCTGTTATTCTATATATAAACCCCCCGAACCCCTCGATTAGACTCCAGTCTGTAACTCACTCCCGGGTATCTGTTATTCTATATATAAATCACCCCGAACCCCTCGATTAGATTCCAGTCAGTAACTCACTTCCGGGTATCTGTTATTCTATATATAAACCCCCCTGAACCCCTCGATTAGATTCTAGTCAGTAACTCAATCCCGGGAATCTATTATTCTATATATAAACCCCCCTGAACCCATCGATTAGATTCCAGTCAGTAACTCACTCCCAGGTATCTGTTATTCTATATATAAACCCACCTGAACGCCTCGATTAGATTCCAGTCAGTAACTCACTCCCGGTTATCTGTTATTCTAAATATAACCCCCCCAAACCCCTCGATTAGATTCCAGTCTGTAACTCACTCCCGGGTATCTGTTATTCTATATATAAACCACCCAAACACCTCGATTAGATTCCAGTCTGTAACTCACTCCCGGATATCTGTTATTCTATATATAAACCACCCCGAACCCCTCGATTAGATTCCAGTCTGTAACTCACTCCCGGGTAACTGTTATTCTATATATAAACCCCCCGAACCCCTCGATTAGATTCCAGTCTGTTACTCACTCCCGGGTATCTGTTATTCTATATATAAATCACCCCGAACACCTCGATTAGATTCCAGTCTGTAACTCACTCAAAGGAATCTATTATTCTAAATATAAACACCCCAAATTCCTCAATTAGAGTTTAGTCAGTAACTCACTCCTGGGTATCTGTTATTCTATATATAACCCCCCCGAACCCCTCGATTAGATTCCGGTCTGTAACTCACTCCCAGGTATCTGTTATTCTATATATAAACCCCCCGAACCCCTCGATTAGACTCCAGTCTGTAACTCACTCCCGGGTATCTGTTATTCTATATATAAATCACCCCGAACCCCTCGATTAGATTCCAGTCAGTAACTCACTTCCGGGTATCTGTTATTCTATATATAAACCCCCCTGAACCCCTCGTTTAGATTCTAGTCAGTAACTCAATCCCGGGAATCTATTATTCTATATATAAAGCCCCCTGAACACATCGATTAGATTCCAGTCAGTAACTCACTCCCAGGTATCTGTTATTCTATATATAAAACACCCCGAACGCCTCGATTAGATTCCAGTCTGTAACTCACTCCCGGGTATCTGTTATTCTATATATAAACCTCCCCCCCCCGAACCCCTCGATTAGATTCCAGTCTGTAACTCACTCCCGGGTATCTGTTGCTCTATATATAAACCACCCCGAACCCCTCGATTAGATTCCAGTCTGTAACTCACTCCCGGGTATCTGTTATTCTATATATAAACCCGGCCGAATCCCTCGATTATATTCCAGTCTGTAACTCACTCCCAGGTATCTGTTATTCTATATATAGACCCCCGAACCCCTCGATTAGATTCCAGTATGTAACTCACTCCCGGGTATCTGTTATTCTATATATAAACCCCCCGAACCCCTCGATTAGATTCCAGTTTGTAACTCACTCCCGGGTATCTGTTATTCTATATATAAACCCCCCCCGAACCCCTCGATTAGATTCCAGTCTGTAACTCACTCCCGGGTATCTGTTATTCTATATATAAACCCCCCGAACCCCTCGATTAGATTCCAGTCTGTAACTCACTCCCGGGTATCTGTTATTCTATAGATAAACCCCCCCGAACACCTCGATTAGATTCCAGTCTGTAACTCACTCCTGGGTATCTGTTATTCTATATATAAACCCCCCAAACCCCTCGATTAGATTCCAGTCTGTAACTGACTCCCGGGTATCTGTTATTCTATATATAAACCCCCCGAACCCCTCGATTAGATTCCAGTCTGTAACTCACTCCCGGGTATCTGTTATTCTATATATAAACCACCCGAACCCCTCGATTAGATTCCAGTCTGTAACTCACTCCCGGATATCTGTTATTCTATATATAAACCACCCCGAACCCCTCGAATAGATTCCAGTCTGTAACTCACTCCCGGGTAACTGTTATTCTATATATAAACCCCCCGAACCCCTCGTTTAGATTCCAGTCTGTTACTCACTCCCGGGTATCTGTTATTCTATATATAAATCACCCCGAACCCCTCCATTAGATTCCAGTCTGTAACTCACTCAAAGGAATCTATTATTCTAAATATAAACACCCCAAATTCCTCAATTAGAGCTTAGTCAGTAACTCACTCCCGGGTATCTGTTATTCTATATATAACCCCCCCGAACCCCTCGATTAGATTCCGGTCTGTAACTCACTCCCGGGTATCTGTTATTCTATATATAAACCCCCCGAACCCCTCGATTAGACTCCAGTCTGTAACTCACTCCCGGGTATCTGTTATTCTATATATAAATCACCCCGAACCCCTCGATTAGATTCCAGTCAGTAACTCACTTCCGGGTATCTGTTATTCTATATATAAACCCCCCTGAACCCCTCGATTAGATTCTAGTCAGTAACTCAATCCCGGGAATCTATTATTCTATATATAAACCCCCCTGAACCCATCGATTAGATTCCAGTCAGTAACTCACTCCCAGGTATCTGTTATTCTATATATAAACCCACCTGAACGCCTCGATTAGATTCCAGTCAGTAACTCACTCCCGGTTATCTGTTATTCTAAATATAACCCCCCCAAACCCCTCGATTAGATTCCAGTCTGTAACTCACTCCCGGGTATCTGTTATTCTATATATAAACCACCCCGAACACCTCGATTAGATTCCAGTCAGTAACTCACTCCCGGTTATCTGTTATTCTATATATAAACCACCCCGAACCCCTCGATTAGATTCCAGTCTGTAACTCACTCCCGGGTATCTGTTATTCTATATATAAATCACCCCGAACCCCGCGATTAGATTCCAGTCAGTAACTCACTCCCGGGTATCTGTTATTCTATATATAAACCCGCCCCACCCAGAACGCCTCGAATAGATTCCAGTCTGTAACTCACTCCCGGGTATCTGTTGCTCTATATATAAACCACCCCGAACGCCTCGATTAGATTCCAGTCTGTAACTCACTCCCGGGTATCTGTTATTCTATATATAAACCTCCCCCCGCCGAACCCCTCGATTAGATTCCAGTCTGTAACTCACTCCCGGGTATCTGTTGGTCTATATATAAGCCACCCCGAACCCCTCGATTAGATTCCAGTCTGTGACTCACTCCCGGGTATCTGTTATTCTATATATAAACCCCCCGAACCCCTCGATTAGATTCCAGTCTGTAACTCACTCCCGGGTATCTGTTATTCTATATATAAACCCGGCCGAATCCCTCGATTATATTCCAGTATGTAACTCACTCCCGGGTATCTGTTATTCTATATATAAACCCCCGAACCCCTCGATTAGATTCCAGTCTGTAACTCACTCCCGGGTATCTGTTATTCTATATATAAACCCCGCGAACCCCTCGATTAGATTCCAGACTGTAACTCACTCCCGGGTATCTGTTATTCTATATATAAACCACCCCGAACCCCTCGATTAGATTCCAGTCTGTAACTCACTCCCGGGTATCTGTTATTCTATATATAAACCTCCCCGAACCCCGCGATTAGATTACAGTCTGTAACTCACTCCCGGGTATCTGTTATTTTACATATAAACCCCCCGAATCCCTCGATTAGATTCCAGTCTGTAAATCACTCCCGGGTATCTGTTATTCTATATATAAACCCCCCGAAGCGCTCGATTAGATTCCAGTCTGTAACTCACTCCGGGGTATTTGTTATTCTATATATAAAACCTCCCGAACCCCTCGATTAGATTCCAGTCTGTAACTCACCCCCGGGTATCTGTTATTCTATATATAAATCACCCCGAACCCCTCAACTAGATTCCAGTCTGTAACTCACTCCCGGTTATCTGTTATTCTATATATAAACCACCCCGAACCCCTCGATTAGATTCCAGTCTGTAACTCACTCCCGGGTATCTGTGATTCTATATATAAACGACCCCGAACTCCTCGATTAGATTCCAGTCTGTAACTCACTCCCGGGTATCTGTTATTCGATATATAAATCACCCCGAACCCCGCGATTAGATTCCAGTCAGTAACTCACTCCCAGGTATCTGTTATTCTATATATAAATCACACCGAACCCCTCGACTAGATTCCAGTCAGTAACTCAATCCCGGGAATCTGTTATTCTATATATAAATCCCCCTGAACCCATCGATTAGATTCCAGTCTGTAACTCACTCCCGGGTATCTGTTATTCTATATATAAACACCACCTGAACCCATCGATTAGATTCCAGTCAGTAACTCACTCCCGGGTATATGTTATTCTATATATAAACCCCTCCGAACCCCTCGATTAGATTCCAGTCTGTAACTCACTCCCAGGTATCTGTTATTCTATATATAAACATGCCCCACCCAGAACGCCTCGAAAAGATTCCAGTCTGTAACTCACTCCCGGGTATCTGTTGCTCTATATATAAACCACCCCGAACGCCTCAATTAGATTCCAGTCTGTAACTCACTCCCGGGTATCTGTTATTCTATATATAAACCTCCCCCCCCCGAACCCCTCGATTAGATTCCAGTCTGTAACTCACTCCCGGGTATCTGTTATTCTATATATAAACCACCCCGAACCCCTCGATTAGATTCCAGTCTCTAACTCACTCCCGGGTATCTGTTATTCTATATATAAACCCCCCGAACCCCTCGATTAGATTCCAGTCTGTAACTCACTCCCGGGTATCTGTTATTCTATATATAAACCCGGCCGAATCCCTCGATTAGATTCCAGTCTGTAACTCACTCCCGGGTATCTGTTATTCTATATATAAACCCCCGAACACCACGATTAGATTCCAGTCTGTAACTCACTCCCGGGTATCTGTTATTTTTTAAATAAACCCTCCCGAACCCCTAGATTAGATACCAGTCTGTAATTCACTCCCGGGTATCTGTTATTCTATATATAAACCCCACCGAAATGCTCGATTAGATTCCAGTCTGTAACTCACTCCCGGGTATCTGTTATTCTATATATAAACTCCCCGAACCCCTCGATTAGATTGCAGTCTGTAACTCACTCCCGGGTATCTGTTATTCTATATATAAACCCCGCTGAACTCCTCGATTAGATTCCAGTCTGTAACTCACTCCCGGGTATCTGTTAGTCTATATATAAATCCCCCCGAACCCCTCGATTAGATTCCAGCCTGAAACTCACTCCCGGGTATCTGTTATTCTATATATAAACCTCCCCGAACCCCGCGATTAGATTACAGTCTGCAACTCACTCCCGGGTATCTGAAATTTTATATATAAACCCCCCGAATCCCTCGATTAGATACCAGTCTGTAACTCACTCCCGGGTATCTGTTATTCTATATATAAACCCCCCGAACCCCTCGATTAGATTCCAGTCTGTAACTCACTCCCGGGTATCTGTTATTCTATATATAAACCCCCCGAAACCCTCGATTAGATTCCAGTCTGTAACTCACCCCCGGGTATCTGTTATTCTATATATAAATCACCCCGAAGCCCTCGACTAGATTCCAGTCTGTAACTCACTCCCGGTTATCTGTTATTCTATATATAAACCCCCCCGAACCCCTCGATTAGATTCCAGTCTGTAACTCACTCCCAGGTATCTGTTATTCTATATATAAACATGCCCCACCCAGAACGCCTCGAAAAGATTCCAGTCTGTAACTCACTCCCGGGTATCTGTTGCTCTATATATAAACCACCCCGAACGCCTCAATTAGATTCCAGTCTGTAACTCACTCCCGGGTATCTGTTATTCTATATATAAACCTCCCCCCCCCGAACCCCTCGATTAGATTCCAGTCTGTAACTCACTCCCGGGTATCTGTTATTCTATATATAAACCACCCCGAACCCCTCGATTAGATTCCAGTCTCTAACTCACTCCCGGGTATCTGTTATTCTATATACAAACCCCCCGAACCCCTCGATTAGATTCCAGTCTGTAACTCACTCCCGGGTATCTGTTATTCTATATATAAACCCGGCCGAATCCCTCGATTAGATTCCAGTCTGTAACTCACTCCCGGGTATCTGTTATTCTATATATAAACCCCCGAACACCACGATTAGATTCCAGTCTGTAACTCATTCCCGGGTATCTGTTATTTTTTAAATAAACCCTCCCGAACCCCTAGATTAGATACCAGTCTGTAATTCACTCCCGGGTATCTGTTATTCTATATATAAACCCCACCGAAATGCTCGATTAGATTCCAGTCTGTAACTCACTCCCGGGTATCTGTTATTCTATATATAAACTCCCCGAACCCCTCGATTAGATTGCAGTCTGTAACTCACTCCCGGGTATCTGTTATTCTATATATAAACCCCGCTGAACTCCTCGATTAGATTCCAGTCTGTAACTCACTCCCGGGTATCTGTTAGTCTATATATAAATCCCCCCGAACCCCTCGATTAGATTCCAGCCTGAAACTCACTCCCGGGTATCTGTTATTCTATATATAAACCTCCCCGAACCCCGCGATTAGATTACAGTCTGCAACTCACTCCCGGGTATCTGAAATTTTATATATAAACCCCCCGAATCCCTCGATTAGATACCAGTCTGTAACTCACTCCCGGGTATCTGTTATTCTATATATAAACCCCCCGAACCCCTCGATTAGATTCCAGTCTGTAACTCACTCCCGGGTATCTGTTATTCTATATATAAACCCCCCGAAACCCTCGATTAGATTCCAGTCTGTAACTCACCCCCGGGTATCTGTTATTCTATATATAAATCACCCCGAAGCCCTCGACTAGATTCCAGTCTGTAACTCACTCCCGGTTATCTGTTATTCTATATATAAACCCCCCCGAACCCCTCGATTAGATTCCAGTCTGTAACTCACTCCCAGGTATCTGTTATTCTATATATAAACCCGCCCCACCCAGAACGCCTCGAATAGATTCCAGTCTGTAACTCACTCCCGGGTATCTGTTGCTCTATATATAAACCACCCCGAACGCCTCGATTAGATTGCAGTCTGTAACTCACTCCCGGGTATCTGTTATTCTATATATAAACCACCCCGAACGCCTCGATTAGATTCCAGTCTGTAACTCACTCCCGGGTATCTGTTATTCTATATATAAACCACCCGAACCCCTCGATTAGATTCCAGTCTGTAACTCACTCCCGGATATCTGTTATTCTATATATAAACCACCCCGAACCCCTCGATTACATTCCAGTCTGTAACTCACTCCCGGGTAACTGTTATTCTATATATAAACCCCCCCGAACCCCTCGATTAGATTCCAGTCTGTTACTCACTCCCGGGTATCTGTTATTCTATATATAAATCACCCCGAACACCTCGATTAGATTCCAGTCTGTAACTCACTCAAAGGAATCTATTATTCTAAATATAAACACCCCAAATTCCTCAATTAGAGTTTAGTCAGTAACTCACTCCCGGGTATCTGTTATTCTATATATAACCCCCACGAACCCCTCGATTAGATTCCGGTCTGTAACTCACTCTCGGGTATCTGTTATTCTATATATAAACCCCCCGAACCCCTCGATTAGACTCCAGTCTGTAACTCACTCCCGGGTATCTGTTATTCTATATATAAATCACCCCGAACCCCTCGATTAGATTCCAGTTAGTAACTCACTTCCGGGTATCTGTTATTCTATATATAAACCCCCCTGAACCCCTCGATTAGATTCTAGTCAGTAACTCAATCCCGGGAATCTATTATTCTATATATAAACCCCCCTGAACACATCGATTAGATTCCAGTCAGTAACTCACTCCCAGGTATCTGTTATTCTATATATAAACCCACCTGAACGCCTCGATTAGATTCCAGTCTGTAACTCACTCCCGGGTATCTGTTATTCTAAATATAACCCCCCGAAACCCCTCGATTAGATTCCAGTCTGTAACTCACTCCCGGTTATCTGTTATTCTATATATAAACCACGCCGAACCCCTCGATTAGATTCCAGTCTGTAACTCACTCCCAGGTATCTGTTATTCTATATATAAACCCCCCGAACCCCATGATTAGATTCCAGTCTGTAACTCACTCCCGGGTATCTGTTATTCTATATATAAACCACCCCGAACCCCTCGATTAGATTCCAGTCTGTAACTCACTCCCGGTTATCTGTTATTCTATATATAAACCACCCCCGAACGCCTCGATTAGATTCCAGGCTGTAACTCACTCCCGGGTATCTGTTATTCTATATATAAACCCCACCGAACCCCTCGATTAGATTCCAGTCTGTAACTCACTCCCCGGTATCTGTTATTCTATATATAAACCCCCTGAACCCCTCAATTAGATTCCAGTCTGTAACTCACTCCCGGGTATCTGTTATTATATATAAACCCCCCCGAACCCCTCGATTAGATTCCAGTCTGTAACTCACTCCCGGGTATCTGTTATTCTATATATAAACCACCCCGAACCCCTCGATTAGATTCCAGTCTGTAACTCACTCCCGGGTATCTGTTATTCTATATATAAACCACCCGAACCCCTCGATTAGTTTCCAGTCTGTAACTCACTCCTGGGTATCTGTTATTCTATATATAAACCACCCCGAACCCCTCGATTAGATTCCAGTCTGTAACTCACTCCCGGGTATCTGTTATTCTATATATAAACCCCCCGAAACCCTCGATTAGATTCCAGTCTGTAACTCACTCCCGGGTATCTGTTATTCTATATATAAACCCCCCCGAACCCCTCGATTAGATTCCAGTCTGTAACTCACTCCCGGGTATCTGTTATTCTATATATAAACCCTCCCGAACCCCTCGATTAGATTCCAGTCTGTAACTCACTCCCGGGTATCTGTTATTCTATATATAAACCCCCCACCGAAGCCCCTTGATTAGATTCCAGTCTGTAACTCACTCCCGGGTATCTGTTATTCTATATATAAATCCCCCACCGAAGCCCTTGATTAGGTTCTGGCCCAGAGTTGGCCCCTGGGAGTAGGTTTCGGGCCTAGCCGCCGCTCGTTGACATGGCGACGCTCTTACCTGATTGGATCGAGCGGATGACGTTGTTGCCGTCCTGGACGAAGGAGACAAGTGCCATCATCACCCCCATGGTGGAGGAGAGCGCCTCCTCGTTGCCGTAGCGGGAGTAGATGGGCTTCCCCGCCTCGCTCAGCACAAAGACGTGTTTGCGGTGGGCCCGCCAGCTGTCGGCCGTCACGTCCTCGTTGCGGTGGGAGGGGGCCGGAGGCGGGGCGGGGCCCCCGGGCTCCGAGGGGAAAGCCGGGCCCGGCCGGAACTCGCCCGGGTCGTCCGCCGCGGATGCAGTGTCGCCGGCCGGACCGCCGGAGTCAGAGAGGCCCTGCCCACCGCCATCGTCCTCGTCGTCGCCGTGTCGACCTCGGGCCGCTCGGTCAGCGCCCGGGCTCGCGAGGGACCCGCCTGGAAAGAGGGGAGGGGGGAGAGGAACACAAACAGGTTTTAGTTCGGGAGGGGGGCCGGGTGCCATCAACATGTCAACAACCCCCCATTCACCGGGCGATCACCTCAGTCTGAGGTAACGGGGTCGTGAGAGCTCGTCAGTGTCACACAGGAACAGGAGGAGCCCATTCAGCCCCTCTCGAGCCTGTTACACAGGAACAGGAGGAGCCCATTCAGCCCCTCTCGAGCCTGTTACACAGGAACAGGAGGAGGCCCCATTCAGCCCCCCTCTCGGGCCTGTTACACAGGAACAGGAGGAGGCCCATTCAGCCCCTCTCGAGCCTGTTACACAGGAACAGGAGGAGGCCATTCAGCCCCCCTCTCGAGCCTGTTACACAGGAACAGGAGGAGGCCATTCAGCCCTCCTCTCGAGCCTGTTACACAGGAACAGGAGGAGGCCATTCAGCCCCCCTCTCGAGCCTGTTACACAGGAACAGGAGGAGGCCATTCAGCCCTCCTCTCGAGCCTGTTACACAGGAACAGGAGGAGGCCATTCAGCCCCTCTCGAGCCTGTTACACAGGAACAGGAGGAGGCCATTCAGCCCCCTCCTCGAGCCAGTTACACAGGAACAGGAGGTCCATTCAGCCCCTCTCGAGCCTGTTACACAGGAACAGGAGGAGGCCATTCAGCCCCTCTCGAGCCTGTTACACAGGAACAGGAGGAGGCCATTCAGCCCCTCTCGAGCCTGTTACACAGGGACAGGAGGAGGTCCATTCAGCCCCTCTCGAGCCTGTTACACAGGAACAGGAGGTCCATTCAGCCCCTCTCGAGCCTGTTACACAGGAACAGGAGGAGGCCATTCAGTCACTCCACGATCGATTGCATCTTAACCCCCATTTCCCGGGTTCCCCGATTGAGAACAATCCATCGCTCTCCATCTCCCGTCGATCACTATCTCGGGAGAGGGGTGGGAGGGGAGAGTTCCGGATTCCCACTCCCCTCTGTGTGAAGCAGTGTTTCCTGTCATCACCCCTGAAGGGCCTGGCTCTCGTTTTAAGACATGGTCCCCTCATTCTCGACTCCCCCATAACCCAACGCCAGAGCAAACAGTTTATCTCGATCGAATCTCACGCCCTCGATCAGATACCCCCACAACCTTCGACACTGGAGAGGACAGAAGGCCAGGTCGTGCTCGGACACCTCCTCGGAACTTAACCCGTTCAGCCCCGGTATCACTCTGCCGGGCTCTAGGTCCCGCCCCCGGCCTCACCTGCAGCCGTCTCTTCCCCCAGACCCTCGGCAGAGCTCGGGAGAGGGGGCTCGGCAGTGGGAGGGGTCTCCCCGAGGCCTACCCCTCCTTCCTCACTCCTCAGTCTCTCGTCTTCCATCCCAGCATCTTGGCAACCTGCACGAAGACACAAGCCGACTATTAACCAGAGAGGGAGAGACAGAGAGAGGGAGAGACAGAGAGAGGGAGAGACAGAGAGAGGGAGAGACAGAGAGAGGGAGAGACAGAGAGAGGGAGAGACAGAGAGAGGGAGAGACAGAGAGAGGGAGAGACAGAGAGAGGGAGAGACAGAGAGAGGGAGAGACAGAGAGAGGGAGAGACAGAGAGAGGGAGAGACAGAGAGAGGGAGAGACAGAGAGAGGGAGAGACAGAGAGAGGGAGAGACAGAGAGAGGGAGAGACAGAGAGAGGGAGAGACAGAGAGAGGGAGAGACAGAGAGAGGGAGAGACAGAGAGAGGGAGAGACAGAGAGAGGGAGAGACAGAGAGAGGGAGAGACAGAGAGAGGGAGAGACAGAGAGAGGGAGAGACAGAGAGAGGGAGAGACAGAGAGAGGGGAGAGACAGAGAGAGGGAGAGACAGAGAGAGGGAGAGACAGAGAGAGGGAGAGACAGAGAGAGGGAGAGACAGAGAGAGGGAGAGACAGAGAGAGGGAGAGACAGAGAGAGGGAGAGACAGAGAGAGGGAGAGACAGAGAGAGGGAGAGACAGAGAGAGGGAGAGACAGAGAGAGGGAGAGACAGAGAGAGGGAGAGACAGAGAGAGGGAGAGACAGAGAGAGGGAGAGACAGAGAGAGGGAGAGACAGAGAGAGGGAGAGACAGAGAGAGGGAGAGACAGAGAGAGGGAGAGACAGAGAGAGGGAGAGACAGAGAGAGGGAGAGACAGAGAGAGGGAGAGACAGAGAGAGGGAGAGACAGAGAGAGGGAGAGACAGAGAGAGGGAGAGACAGAGAGAGGGAGAGACAGAGAGAGGGAGAGACAGAGAGAGGGAGAGACAGAGAGAGGGAGAGACAGAGAGAGGGAGAGACAGAGAGAGGGAGAGACAGAGAGAGGGAGAGACAGAGAGAGGGAGAGACAGAGAGAGGGAGAGACAGAGAGAGGGAGAGACAGAGAGAGGGAGAGACAGAGAGAGGGAGAGACAGAGAGAGGCAGACAGAGAGAGGCAGACAGAGAGAGGCAGACAGAGAGAGGCAGACAGAGAGAGGCAGACAGAGAGAGGCAGACAGAGAGAGGCAGACAGAGAGAGGCAGACAGAGAGAGGCAGACAGAGAGAGGCAGAGGGAGAGAGGGAGAGGGAGAGAGGGAGACAGAGGGAGAGAGGGAGACAGAGGGAGAGAGAGCGACAGAGGGAGAGAGAGCGACAGAGGGAGAGAGAGCGACAGAGGGAGAGAGAGCGACAGAGGGAGAGAGAGCGACAGAGGGAGAGAGAGCGACAGAGGGAGAGAGAGCGACAGAGGGAGAGAGAGCGACAGAGGGAGAGAGAGCGACAGAGGGAGAGAGAGCGACAGAGGGAGAGAGAGCGACAGAGGGAGAGAGAGCGACAGAGGGAGAGAGAGCGACAGAGGGAGAGAGAGCGACAGAGGGAGAGAGAGCGACAGAGGGAGAGAGAGCGACAGAGGGAGAGAGAGCGACAGAGGGAGAGAGAGCGACAGAGGGAGAGAGAGCGACAGAGGGAGAGAGAGCGACAGAGGGAGAGAGAGCGACAGAGGGAGAGAGAGCGACAGAGGGAGAGAGAGCGACAGAGGGAGAGAGAGCGACAGAGGGAGAGAGAGCGACAGAGGGAGAGAGAGCGACAGAGGGAGAGAGAGCGACAGAGGGAGAGAGAGCGACAGAGGGAGAGAGCGACAGAGGGAGAGAGCGACAGAGGGAGAGAGCGACAGAGGGAGAGAGCGACAGAGGGAGAGAGCGACAGAGGGAGAGAGAGCGACAGAGGGAGAGAGAGCGACAGAGGGAGAGAGAGCGACAGAGGGAGAGAGAGCGACAGAGGGAGAGAGAGCGACAGAGGGAGAGAGAGCGACAGAGGGAGAGAGAGCGACAGAGGGAGAGAGAGCGACAGAGGGAGAGAGAGCGACAGAGGGAGAGAGAGCGACAGAGGGAGAGAGAGCGACAGAGGGAGAGAGAGCGACAGAGGGAGAGAGAGCGACAGAGGGAGAGAGAGCGACAGAGGGAGAGAGAGCGACAGAGGGAGAGAGAGCGACAGAGGGAGAGAGAGCGACAGAGGGAGAGAGAGCGACAGAGGGAGAGAGAGCGACAGAGGGAGAGAGAGCGACAGAGGGAGAGAGAGCGACAGAGGGAGAGAGAGCGACAGAGGGAGAGAGAGCGACAGAGGGAGAGAGAGCGACAGAGGGAGAGAGAGCGACAGAGGGAGAGAGAGACAGAGGGAGAGAGAGACAGAGGGAGAGAGAGAGACAGAGGGAGAGAGAGAGACAGAGGGAGAGAGAGAGACAGAGGGAGAGAGAGAGACAGAGGGAGAGAGAGCGACAGAGGGAGAGAGAGAGACAGAGGGAGAGAGAGAGACAGAGGGAGAGAGAGAGACAGAGGGAGAGAGAGAGACAGAAGGAGAGAGAGAGACAGAAGGAGAGAGAGAGACAGACGGAGCCAGAGAGAGACAGACGGAGCCAGAGAGAGACAGACGGAGCCAGAGAGAGACAGACGGAGCCAGAGAGAGACAGACGGAGCCAGAGAGAGACAGGCGGAGCCAGAGAGAGACAGGCGGAGCCAGAGAGAGACAGACGGAGCCAGAGAGAGACAGACGGAGCCAGAGAGAGACAGACGGAGCCAGAGAGAGACAGAGGGGCTGGAGGAGGTTACAGGGATAGGGAATGGTGTAGGGGCTGGAGGAGGTTACAGAGATACTGAGGGTTGTAGGGGCTGGAGGAAGTGACAGAGATAGGGAGGGTTGTAGGGGCTGGAGGTGGTTACAGAGATACAGAGGGGTGTAGGGACTGGAAGAGGTTACAGAGATAGGGAGGGTTGTAGTGGCTGCAGGAGTTTACACAGATAGGGAGGGGTGTAGGGGCTGTAGGAAGCTACAGAGATAGGGAGGGGTTTAGGGGTGGAGGAGGTTACAGAGATAGGGAGAGGTTTAGGGGTGATGGAGGTTACAGAGATAGGGAGGGTTGTAGGGGCTGGAGGAGGTTACAGAGATAGGGAGGTTTGTGGGGGCTGGAGGAGGTTACAGAGATAGGGAGGGTTGTAGGTGATGGAGGAGGTTACAGAGATAGGGAGGGTTGTAGGTGATGGAGGAGGTTACAGAGATAGGGAGGGGTGTAGGGGCTGGAGGAGGTTACAGTGATAGGGAGGGGTGTAGGGGCTGGAGGAGGTTACAGAGATAGGGAGGGTTGTATGGGCTGGAGGAGGTTACAGAGATAGGGAGGATTGTAGGGGCTAGAGGAGGTTACAGAGATAGGGAGGGGTTCAGGGGTGGAGGAGGTTACAGAGATAGGGAGGGTTGTAGGGGCTGGAGGTGGTTACAGAGATAGGGAGGGTTGTCGGGGCTGGAGGAGGTTACAGAGATAGGGAGGTTTGTGGGGGCTGGAGGAGGTTACAGAGATGGGGAGGGTTGTAGGTGATGGAGGAGGTTACAGAGATAGGGAGGGTTGTTGGGGCTGGAGGAGGTTACAGAGATAGGGAGGGGTGTAGGGGCTGGAGGAGGTTACAGAGATAGGGAGGGTTGTAGGTGATGGAGGAGGTTACAGAGATAGGGAGGGTTGTAGGGGCTGGAGGAGGTTACAGAGATAGGGAGGGGTGTAGGGGCTGGAGGAGGTTACAGTGATAGGGAGGGGTGTAGGGGCTGGAGGAGGTTACAGAGATAGGGAGGGGTGTAGGGGTTGGAGGAGGTTACATAGATAGGGAGGGGTGTAGGGGCTGGAGGAGGTTACAGAGATAGGGAGGGTTGTATGGGCTGGAGGAGGTTACAGAGATAGGGAGGATTGTAGGGGCTAGAGGAGGTGACAGAGATAGGGAGGGGTTCAGGGGTGGAGGAGATTACAGAGATAGGGAGGGTTGTAGGGGCTGGAGGAGGTTACAGAGATAGGGAGGGTTGTAGGGGCTGGAGGAGGTTACAGAGATAGGGAGGGTTGTAGGGGCTGAACAACTGAAGCATAACCTCCCTACTTTTGTATTCAGTTCCCCTCGCAATAAACGATAACATGATATGAGCATTCCTGATGACCTGCTGTACCTGCACACGCACCTTCTGTGATTCATGCACCAGGACACCCAGATCCCTCTGCACCTCAGAGCTCTGCAACAGATCCCTCTGCACCTCAGAGCTCTGCAACAGATCCCTCTGCGCCTCAGAGCTCTGCAACAGATCCCTCTGCGCCTCAGAGCTCTGCAACAGATCCCTCTGCACCTCAGAGCTCTGCAACAGATCCCTCTGCACCTCAGAGCTCTGCAACAGATCCCTCTGCACCTCAGAGCTCTGCAACAGATCCCTCTGCACCTCAGAGCTCTGCAACACATCCCTCTGCGCCTCAGAGCTCTGCAACAGATCCCTCTGCACCTCAGAGCTCTGCAACACATCCCTCTGCGCCTCAGAGCTCTGCAACAGATCCCTCTGCACCTCAGAGCTCTGCAACAGATCCCCCTGCGCCTCAGAGCTCTGCAACACATCCCTCTGCGCCTCAGAGCTCTGCAACACATCCCTCTGCACCTCAGAGCTCTGCAACAGATCCCTCTGCACCTCAGAGCTCTGCAACACATCCCTCTGCGCCTCAGAGCTCTGCAACAGATCCCTCTGCGCCTCAGAGCTCTGCAACAGATCCCTCTGCGCCTCAGAGCTCTGCAACAGATCCCTCTGCGCCTCAGAGCTCTGCAACAGATCCCTCTGCGCCTCAGAGCTCTGCAACAGATCCCTCTGCACCTCAGAGCTCTGCAACAGATCCCTCTGCGCCTCAGAGCTCTGCAACAGATCCCTCTGCGCCTCAGAGCTCTGCAACAGATCCCTCTGCGCCTCAGAGCTCTGCAACAGATCCCTCTGCGCCTCAGAGCTCTGCAACAGATCCCTCTGCGCCTCAGAGCTCTGCAATCCCTCCCCATTCAGATCATAAGCTTCTCTCTTATTCCTCCAGCCAAAATGGACGACCTCAGCACATCCCCACATCGCGCCTCCCATTTGCCAGATCTTAACCCATCTCCGTCACCTTGCCGCCTCCTCACGTCCTCTTCACCATTGACTATCCTACCGATCTGTGCGTCGCCAGTACATTTAGCCGCCGTTCCCTTCGTCGGGTCATTTATCTGCAGGGGGTGTCGCTGGCCCCAGTTCAGGTGGAGGGGCTTTCGCGGGGAGGGCGCGGTTACCTGCAGTCCGGGTGGGTCCCGCTGTCGGCTCGTCCTGGCGTGGTGGGGAAGGATTCGTCGTGTCCCTGTTCATCTCTTGGCGCGCTGTGGCTGTCGGCTTGGCATGGTGAGCGCTGGCATCCCCGCGCCGGTCAGTGCAGAGTGGCAGGGGGCTGGGGACAACAAAAAAAAAGGGTTCAAAACTATTCAAAACTGGAGGGAGAGTTTAACTTTCAGCTCGGACCTGCCCAGACCTACCTACACCCCAACCCCCCCGACACACACACAAAGCCCCTGCTGCATCTCTCCCTCTTCCAGGAGGGGAGCGGGTGGGGGGGAGGGGAGCGGGTGGGGGGGGGAGGGGAGCGGGTGGAGCTGGGTTGGGGGAGGGGAACGGGTGGGGGAGGGGAACGGGTGGGGGAGGGGAGCGGGTGGGGTGGGGGGGGAGGAGAGCGGGGGGAGGGGAGCGGGTGGAGCTGGGTTGGGGGAGGGGAACGGGTGGGGGAGGAGAGCGGGGGGAGGAGAGCGGATGGAGCTGGGTTGGGGGAGGGGAACGGGTAGGGGAGAGGGGAGCGGGTGGGGGAGGGGAGGGGAGCGGGTGGAGGGGAGGGGAGCGGGTGGGGGGGAGGGGGAGGGGAGCGGAGCAGGTGGGAGAGGGGAGGGGAGCGGGTGGGGTGCAGGGGAGCGGGTGGGGGGAGGGGAGGGGAGCGGGTGGGGGGGGAGGGGGAGCGGGTGGGGGGAGGGGAGGGGAGCGGGTGGGGGGAGGGGAGGGGAGCGGGTGGGGGGGAGGGGGGGGGAGCGGGTGGGGGGGAGGGGAGGGGAGCGGGGTGGGGGGAGGGGAGGGGAGCGGGGGGGGGGGAGGGGAGGGAGCGGGTGGAGCTGGGTTGGGGGAGGGGTGAGGCTGGGGGAGGGGAGAGGGTGGGGGAGGGGAGAGGAGAGGGTGGAGCTGGGTTGGGGGAGGGGTGAGGCTGGGGGAGGGGAGAGGGTGGGGGAGGGGAGAGGGTGGGGGAGGGGAGAGGGTGGGGGAGGGGAGAGGGTGGGGGGGAGGGGAGGGGAGAGGGTGGGGGGGAGGGGAGGGGAGAGGGTGGGGGGGAGGGGAGGGGAGAGGGTGGGGGGGAGGGGAGGGGAGCGGGTGGGGGGGAGGGGAGGGGGGGGTGGGGGGGAGGGGAGGGGAGCGGGTGGGGGGGAGGGGAGGGGAGCGGGTGGGGGGAGGGGAGGGGAGCGGGTGGGGGGGAGGGGAGGGGAGCGGGTGGGGGGAGGGGAGGGGAGCGGGTGGGGGGAGGGGAGGGGAGCGGGTGGGGGGGAGGGGAGGGGAGCGGGTGGGGGGAGGGAGGGGAGCGGGTGGGGGGGAGGGGAGGGGAGCGGGTGGGGGGGAGGGGAGGGGAGCGGGTGGGGGGGAGGGGAGGGGAGCGGGTGGGGGGAGGGGAGGGGAGCGGGTGGGGGGGAGGGGAGGGGAGCGGGTGGGGGGGGGAGAGGGAGCGGGTGGGGGGGAGGGGAGGGGAGCGGGTGGGGGGAGGGGAGGGGAGCGGGTGGGGGGGAGGGGAGGGGAGCGGGTGGGGGGGAGGGGAGGGGAGCGGGTGGGGGGGAGGGGAGGGGAGCGGGTGGGGGGGAGGGGAGGGGAGCGGGTGGGGGGGAGGGGAGGGGAGCGGGTGGGGGGGAGGGGAGGGGAGCGGGTGGGGGGGAGGGGAGGGGAGCGGGTGGGGGGAGGGGAGGGGAGCGGGTGGGGGGGAGGGGAGGGGAGCGGGTGGGGGGGAGGGGAGGGGAGCGGGTGGGGGGGAGGGGAGGGGAGCGGGTGGGGGGAGGGGAGGGGAGCGGGTGGGGGGGAGGGGAGGGGAGCGGGTGGGGGGAGGGGAGGGGAGCGGGTGGGGGGGAGGGGAGGGGAGCGGGTGGGGGGAGGGGAGGGGAGAGGGTGGGGGGGAGGGGAGGGGAGAGGGTGGGGGGGAGGGGAGGGGAGAGGGTGGAGCTGGGTTGGGGGAGGGGTGAGGCTGGGGGAGGGGAGAGGGTGGGGGAGGGGAGAGGAGAGGGTGGAGCTGGGTTGGGGGAGGGGTGAGGCTGGGGGAGGGGAGAGGCTGGGGGAGGGGAGAGGGTGGGGGAGGGGAGAGGGTGGGGGAGGGGAGAGGGTGGGGGAGGGGAGAGGGTGGGGGAGGGGAGAGGGTGGGGGAGGGGAGAGGGTGGGGGAGGGGAGAGGGTGGGGAGGGGAGAGGGTGCGGGGGAGGGGAGGGGAGGGGAGCGGGTGGGGGGGGAGGGGAGGGGTGCGGGTGGGGGAGAGGGGAGGGGTGAGGGTGGGGGGGAGGGGAGCTGGTAGAGCTGGGTTGGGGGAGGGAGAGGGTGGAGGTGGGTTGGGGGTGGAGAAAGGGAGGGGGAGGGGAGAGGGTGGGGGAGGGGAGAGGGTGGAGCTGGGTTGGGGAGGGGAGAGGGTGGAGCTGGGTTGGGGAGGGGAGAGGGTGGAGCTGGGTTGGGGAGGGGAGAGGCTGGGGGAGGGGTGAGGCTGGGGGAGGGGTGAGGCTGGGGGAGGGGTGAGGCTGGGGGAGGGGTGAGGCTGGGGGAGGGGTGAGGGTGGAGCTGGGTTGGGGAGGGGAGAGGCTGTGGGAGGGGTGAGGCTGGGGAGGGGTGAGGCTGGGGGAGGGGTGAGGCTGGGGGAGGGGAGTGGGTGGAGCTGGGTTGGTGGAGGGGAGCGGGTGGGGGAGGGGAGCGGGTGGGGGGGAGGGGAGGGGAGCGGGTGGGGGGAGGGGAGGGGAGCGGGTGGGGGGGAGGGGAGGGGAGCGGGTGGGGGGGAGGGGAGGGGAGCGGGTGGGGGGAGGGGAGGGGAGCGGGTGGGGGGGAGGGGAGGGGAGCGGGTGGGGGGAGGGGAGGGGAGCGGGTGGGGGGGAGGGGAGGGGAGCGGGTGGGGGGGAGGGGAGGGGAGCGGGTGGGGGGGAGGGGAGGGGAGCGGGTGGGGGGGAGGGGAGGGGAGCGGGTGGGGGGGAGGGGAGGGGAGCGGGTGGGGGGGAGGGGAGGGGAGCGGGTGGGGGGAGGGGAGGGGAGCGGGTGGGGGGGAGGGGAGGGGAGCGGGTGGGGGGGAGGGGAGGGGAGCGGGTGGGGGGAGGGGAGGGGAGCGGGTGGGGGGGAGGGGAGGGGAGCGGGTGGGGGGGAGGGGAGGGGAGCGGGTGGGGGGGAGGGGAGGGGAGCGGGTGGGGGGGAGGGGAGGGGAGCGGGTGGGGGGGAGGGGAGGGGAGAGGGTGGGGGGGAGGGGAGGGGAGAGGGTGGAGCTGGGTTGGGGGAGGGGTGAGGCTGGGGGAGGGGAGAGGGTGGGGGAGGGGAGAGGAGAGGGTGGAGCTGGGTTGGGGGAGGGGTGAGGCTGGGGGAGGGGAGAGGCTGGGGGAGGGGAGAGGGTGGGGGAGGGGAGAGGGTGGGGGAGGGGAGAGGGTGGGGGAGGGGAGAGGGTGGGGGAGGGGAGAGGGTGGGGGAGGGGAGAGGGTGGGGGAGGGGAGAGGGTGCGGGGGAGGGGAGGGGAGGGGAGCGGGTGGGGGGGGAGGGGAGGGGTGCGGGTGGGGGAGAGGGGAGGGGTGAGGGTGGGGGGGAGGGGAGCTGGTAGAGCTGGGTTGGGGGAGGGGAGAGGGTGGAGGTGGGTTGGGGGTGGAGAAAGGGAGGGGGAGGGGAGAGGGTGGGGGAGGGGAGAGGGTGGAGCTGGGTTGGGGAGGGGAGAGGCTGGGGGAGGGGTGAGGCTGGGGGAGGGGAGAGGCTGGGGGAGGGGTGAGGCTGGGGGAGGGGTGAGGGTGGAGCTGGGTTGGGGAGGGGAGAGGCTGGGGGAGGGGTGAGGCTGGGGGAGGGGTGAGGCTGGGGGAGGGGTGAGGCTGGGGGAGGGGTGAGGCTGGGGGAGGGGAGTGGGTGGAGCTGGGTTGGTGGAGGGGAGCGGGTGGGGGAGGGGAGCGGGTGGGGGAGGGGAGCGGGTGGGGGAGGGGAGCTGGGTTGGGGGAGGGGAGCTGGGTTGGGGGAGGGGAGCTGGGTTGGGGGTGGGGGAGGGGAGCTGGGTTGGGGGTGGGGGAGGGGAGCTGGGTTGGGGGTGGGGGAGGGGAGCTGGGTAGGGGGTGGGGGAGGGGAGCTGGGTTGGGGGTGGGGGAGGGGAGCTGGGTTGGGGGTGGGGGAGGGGAGCTGGGTTGGGGTGGGGGAGGGGAGCTGGGTTGGGGGTGGGGGAGGGAGCTGGGTTGGGGGTGGGGGAGGGGAGCTGGGTTGGGGGTGGGGGAGGGGAGCTGGGTTGGGGGTGGGGGAGGGGAGCTGGGTTGGGGGTGGGGGAGGGGAGCTGGGTTGGGGGTGGGGGAGGGGAGCTGGGTTGGGCGTGGGGGAGGGGAGCTGGGTTGGGGGTGGGGGAGGGGAGCTGGGTTGGGGGTGGGCAGCGGGGAGCTGGGTTGGGGGAGGGCAGCGGGGAGGGCAGCGGGTGGGGGAGGGCAGCGGGTGGGGGAGGGCAGCGGGTGGGGGGGAGGGCAGCGGGTGGGGGAGGGCAGCGGGTGGGGGAGGGCAGCGGGTGGGGGGGGAGGGCAGCGGGTGGGGGGGGAGGGGAGCGGGTGGGGGGGAGGGGAGCGGGTGGGGGGGAGGGGAGCGGGTGGGGGGGGAGGGGAGCGGGTGGGGGGGGAGGGGAGCGGGTGGGGGGGGAGGGGAGCGGGTGGGGGGGGAGGGGAGCGGGTGGGGGGGGAGGGGAGCGGGTGGGGGGGGAGGGGAGCGGGTGGGGGGGAGGGGAGCGGGTGGGGGGGGAGGGGAGCGGGTGGGGGGGGAGGGGAGCGGGTGGGGGGGGAGGGGAGCGGGTGGGGGGGGAGGGGAGCGGGTGGGGGGGGAGGGGAGCGGGTGGGGGGGAGGGGAGCGGGTGGGGGGGAGGGGAGCGGGTGGGGGGGAGGGGAGCGGGTGGGGGGGAGGGGAGCGGGTGGGGGGGGAGGGGAGCGGGTGGGGGGGGAGGGGAGCGGGTGGGGGGGAGGGGAGCGGGTGGGGGGGGAGGGGAGCGGGTGGGGGGGGAGGGGAGCGGGTGGGGGGGGAGGGGAGCGGGTGGGGGGGGAGGGGAGCGGGTGGGGGGGGAGGGGAGCGGGTGGGGGGGGAGGGGAGCGGGTGGGGGGGGAGGGGAGCGGGTGGGGGGGGAGGGGAGCGGGTGGGGGGGGAGGGGAGCGGGTGGGGGGGAGGGGAGCGGGTGGGGGGGGAGGGGAGCGGGTGGGGGGGAGGGGAGCGGGTGGGGGGGAGGGGAGCGGGTGGTGGGGGAGGGGAGCGGGTGGGGGGGGAGGGGAGCGGGTGGGGGGGAGGGGAGCGATATCTCACCCTCACCCAGCATTCCCGAGCAGTTACTCCGAATGGCAAATATTGGCACCGGGACACCGGAGAGAACACTCCGCCCAGAGTGCCATCTCCCCTCACCCCCCCCCACCCCCACAACAACCCCCCTACTCGCACAACAACCCCCCTACCCGCACAACAACCCCCCTACCCGCACAACAACCCCCCCAAACCCTCCGTCCCCGGCCCTTTCCCACAGCCCCACTCTTCTCCCAGCCGTGAGATCTACGAGACCCTCCCGGGGTTGAAGCAGACGCAGGCGCCTCCTGCAGTGCTGCACTCCCTGCGCGCCGCACCATCGCGCAACGGCTAACCAGTCGCTGTGACCAGGTACAGCCCGCAGGCCCCCCTCTCCCTGACCCCACCAGCGGCCGACGGGCTTTTATAAATAGGGCCCTATTTCATATTGACACAGGCGGCCTGGGAGCGCATTTCCAGTCAGCACCACCCCGCCCCCCACGCCAATCAGTGTGTGCAAGGCGTGGGATCGGCCTGTGTGGCGAGACACGCTCGCCATCTCGCAAATATAGCAGGCGGGAGGCTGAAAATGGACTGTGGTCGGTGAGTGCCGGACAGAGACAGGCGAGAGGATGGACCGACGGCAGGCTTGCAGGACCCAGCACCCGGGGTTATTTATACCCATGACCACACGCACAGAGCCTCGGCGAGGCTTCAGCCTGCAGACATGACGCAAGGGCCCTTTCACTCAGCCGAGTGCGGCTTTAGCAGAGGCAGAGACTCAGCAGCGAGGGGGGAAACCAGCCCTGCCCCACACACACACACACACACACACACACACACACACGCAGAGAGAGAGGCTGGCTCTCTCTCTTTCCTGGGTCCCCCTCTGGAAGTCTGCCAAGTCCTGGGCTCTCCCACAAACGTACACGCGTACGAATCGGGGGGAGCAGCAGAGGGCCACTCGCCCACCCCCCTCCTCCTCGAGCCCGCTCCCTCGCTCCGCAAGACGGTGACTGTAACCTCAACCACGCGCTCTTTCACCCCCCTTGCGAATCGAGAATCTAGCTCGGCCTTACAAATGTTCAAAAGCTCTCGTTCCCACTGTCTTTCGAGGCGGGGGGCGGGGGGAGAGTTGCGAACACTCACGACTCTTGAGAGAAAACATTTCTCCTCACCTCCGTCTTAAATGGGCGACCCCTTATGTTTAAACAGTGACCCCCCCGCCCTCGTTCTAGATTCTCCCACAAGAGGAAACGTCCTCTCCCCGTCCCCACCCTGTCGAGACCCCCTCGGGATCTTATAGGCTTCAGTAAAGTCACCTCTCACTCTTCTAAACTCCAAGCGGAGACAAGCCCGGTCTGTCCAACCTTCCCTCATAAGGCAACCCCGCCCACTCCTGGTATTAGTCTGGTGAACCTGCTCTGAACAGCTTCCAATTTACATCCTTCCTTAAATAAGGAGACCAGTCCCATACGCAGCAGTCCTGTCCCCTCTTGCTGCCCGATCACAATCGACCGATGGGGAAAATTCAGAGCCAGGAATTTGCCAAGAAATTCCAGAGGTGCGAGGATTCTAGAGGAGTCATAATGGGGGACTTTAATATTCCGCAAATACCTCGGAAAAGGGCAGAGAAGTGGGGGGCGGGGGGAGTGTGCTCGGGAGAGTTTTCCACAGCAGCGTGTTTCCAGTCCAATGAGAAAGGAGGCGCTGCTGGACCCGGTTCTTGGGAATGAGGTGGGCCAAGCGGATTAAACATCAGTCGGTGAATGTTTACAGAAGAGCGATCATTGTACTATAAGGTTTAGGTTATGGGACAAGGGACAAACCAGGGTTAAAATGACAAGAGCAGGTCAGAGGCTGGGAATCCCGCGGAGAGTAACTCACCTCCTGACTCCCCCAAAGCCTGTCCACCATCTACAAGGCACAAGTCAGGAGTGTGATGGGATACTCCCCACTTGCTTGGATGAGTGCGGCTCCCACAACACTCAAGAAACTCAACACCGTCCAGGTCAAAGCAGCCCCCGCTCGATCGGTACCCCATCCACAAACATTCACTCCCTCCACCACCGACGCACAGGGGCAGCAGCGTGTGTACCATCTACAAGATGCACTGCAGCAACTCGCCAAGGCTCCTCTGACAGCGCCGCCCAAACCCACCATCTCTACCCACCTAGAAGGACAAGGGCAGCAGACACATGGGGAACACCACCACCTGCAAGTTCCCCTCCGAGCCACACTCACCACCCCGACTTGGAGATATATCGGCCGTTCCCTCACTGTCGCTGGGTCACAATCCTGGAACGCCCTCCCTAACAACGCTGTGGGCGTACCTACACCACATGGAATGCAGGCGGCTCACCACCGCCTTCTCAAGGGCAACTAGAGATGGGCAACATGCCAACAACACCCACATCCCGTGAATGAATTTTTAAAATTGTGACAGCGCCTATTTCAGTGTGTGGATTGAACGGGCCTGACTTAGGCAAATTAGAGTGAAGAATTGAGCAGGCAAAACACGAACTAAATAATGGGCTGTCTTGAAAGGGAACGGTTTGGGCGTCGTTGAGGTACATTCCCACGTGTGGGGGCAAAGGTGGGACAAACAAGTCCAGAGCTCTGTAGATGACGAAAGAGACAGATAGTAAGAGGAAGCAGAAATCAGGTGTCTACGACTGATATCAGGTTTGATAATCGGGTGACAACCAGGCAGAATGTGGAATTTTCGGAGGGTACATGATAAAAACAAATAGAAGCAAAGAGAGAGTATGAGAAGATTCTGGCAGCAAACATAAAAGAGCCTTCTAGACCCATATAAATAGTAAAAAGTTGATAAAAGGAGGAGTGGGGCCCATTATGGATCGAGAGGGATTTACACATGGGGGCAGGGACCATGGCTGAGGTATTAAACATATATTTGCCATCTACCTTCCCCAAGGAAGATGCTGCTACCCAGGTCACGGTGAACAAGGTCATTCAGACGCTGGAGGGGCTGAAAACTGATAAGGAGGAGGTATTAAGAGAATCTGGCTGTAGTTAAAGCTGATAAAGATGATGAGATGCATCCAAGGGCACTGAGGGAAGTCAGAGTGGGAAAAGCGGAGGCACTGGCAATAATTTTACAGCCTTCCTTAGGCTCGGGGTGGCGCCAGAGGACTGGAGAATTGCAAATGTTTGGAACAAGGGCGTTAGGACCAACCCAGCCAACGCAGGTTAAACTGCAGCTTAATCTCAGCGCTGGGGAACCTTCTAGAAACAATGATCCGGGGGCAAGATGAGCGGTCACTCGGGCAAACGTGGGTTAGTTATGGAGAGCCCAGCCCGCATTTGTTAAGGTCAAATCGTGTCCGACTAACCCGCTGGAGGTTTTTGAAGAGGCAGGAGAGGGTCGATGAGGGCGACCTTCTTGACGTGGTGAGCACGGGGCTTCCTAAAAGGCACTCGATTAAAAAAAACGTGTCGCCCCATAGGCTCGTGAGCCAAGTTAGAATTCACCACGGTTCACCAGGGGATAATTAGCAGGGGGTATCGCTAGCGGTCATGAGAAGCGACTGGGAATGAGCTCGCAAAGCAAAGGCTGCTGGGATACTTGGCGTATAATCGCTTAGGCCAGGGCACAGCGACAGCTACACGGTCGAAAGGTGCCCGGGGAGAGGGTCGGGCACGCGCCAGAAACCCGCGCGGGGGAGAGTCAGGGCCCAGAATAAGGATGGCTGCCACAGGGCCACCTACACTGGGGGCGGGCGTCTCCATAACCAGGTTCCCCACCGCCCCGGAAAGCCTCCAAAACAAAGCAGGAGGGCGTAGTAATATTGACAAATTCGTACCTGGGATTACATAGCAGGGTTAGCGCCCGAGTGCAGGAAACCAAAGGGAGAGGCTGGAAAGCGTTAGCAGCAGGGCCATCCCTCTCAGAGAGCGACAGAGACAACGACGTCGACTGGGGAGAGAAAGGACAGGGGCCCTGGGAGCACTCGTCTCAGGCAAATCCGTCCAACAACTGAGTCTGTTCGTCTTACAGGGATGCGACCAGGACAGGCCACGAGCACAATCTCGGACACTCTCTTCACGTGCAGTATAAATTGTTGTTTTCCCCTCATATTGGTAATTCTTGCAAAAAGTGTCCTGATGCGTCCAAGAGGAAAAGCTTTGACAGGTCTCCTTGTACAGCAAGTTCTGTCCTACCAAGCGACCATTTACAACTGGTAAGGCCAATGACAAAGCGTGCGCTCTTATCTAGATAAGGAACGAAGACCCAATCGCCACTCGTCCGTCCAGCGACCATCAGAGCCTCCATCGCAAGGGCTGAGACCGTCACTGACCAGCAGCCGAAGGGGCTTTGGTAATAGCAGCACCAGTTCTGACCAGTTGTAGCCAAGGCACATTGAATCTCACACTGGGACAAGAGTGGTTGTCGCCAGGGGGGGTCCCTGCAGGTCGGTGGGATCCAGGCAGCACAAACCGGGCCACCTTCACCAACCTGACCACAGCACGCATCGGACCTGGGGCTGTTGGAAAAAGCACGTGAGAAGCAACTAACCCAGGATTTTACAATGGTCCCAATACATTAAGAGCCCGTCTCCTCCCAGGGCGCCGGCCAGCAAGGCTGGGAAAGGTACACGGGTGGAGGACGACAGGGTCAGGCCAGTGGGTTATGGCGCATTTGCCCACAGGATCGACCCAGACATCACCACTGCCTCCTACCACCACCACCACCACCACCACCACCACCACCACCGTGCACAGGGACACACGCAACAACCAAGCTAAAGGCTGAACAAACTGTTCTGACCTTGTCCGGAGTTCAGTCCTGTTTTCTGAAAATGGGCTTGTGTTAACGATAGGAGACAGGGTATTGCACGATAACGTACACCCCTGAGCTGGGACCCATGGCCCTAACTAAAGCAGATCCTGAGTATCGCTGGAAAAATAAAGAGACATGTCGAAGTTTTACATCTTGCACTCATCAGGACACTTTGCAAGAATAGTGCTGCACTCTCTTCACGTGCAGTACAAATCGTTGTTTTCTCCTTACATTGTCCCAGGATGCTTTGCCAGAATGTCATTGTGCAAGAATAGTGTTGCACTCTCTTCGCGTACAGTATAAATCATTGTTTTCGACTTATATTGATATTCTGGCGAAGCGTCCTGGGACACTGTGCAAGAATAGTGCTGCACTCTCTTCACGTGGAGTATAAATCGTTGTTTTCTCCTTACACTGATATTCTTGTGAAGCGTCCTGGGGCACTGTGCAAGAATAGTGCTGCACTCTCTTCACGTGCAGTATAAATCGTTGTTTTCTCCTTACATTGATATTCTGGCGAAGCGTCCTGGGACACTGTGCAAGAATAGTGCTGCACTCTCTTCACGTGGAGTATAAATCGTTGTTTTCTCCTTACACTGATATTCTTGTGAAGCGTCCTGGGGCACTGTGCAAGAATAGTGCTGCACTCTCTTCACGTGCAGTATAAATCGTTGTTTTCTCCTTACATTGATATTCTGGCGAAGCGTCCCGGGACACTGTGCAAGAATAGTGCTGCACTCTCTTCACGTGCAGTATAAATTGTTGTTTTCTCCTTACACTGATATTCTTGTGAAGCGTCCTGGGACACTGTGCTTCGAGATATCTCTTCCTTTTCAGCAATGCTCAGGCTGTGTACTACCGAACGACTACATATAAAGAGATAGGCTCACCCCTGCGGTGTTCGGCTAAGACCCGGGCACTGTTGGAGCACGCAGCCCAGTATCACGGTAGGGATGTGCAGGCTCCCCTTCCTTGGACAGGACGGGGGAAGTGCAGGGCGGAGGGAGCGTCAACCACAAGGAGTCACAAGCTCTGCAAATCAAGCGCCCAACTTGAGACAACGCTGGAGAAGGAACAGGGAGCCCACGACAGAGGACTCGCCCCGAATCGGGCGGTGTGGACCTAGGCAAACAAATCGGGGAGTCACGCGCAGACAATCGATGGATTCAGTGACGGAAGGGGCCTAACGTCTCGCGGAGAGCAGCCCGAAGCGATGTCCGCAGTACCCACGGATCACGGGTACTCGAGCGGACGCCAGAAAACCTAAAGCAGATACGTGAGGGGGGGTGGGAGGGGGAAGGTCCCCTCGCGAGTCACGAATAAACAGTTGGCCAGCCCTGACGAGAAAGGCGAGGGTGAGCGTGGCCGGCTCCCAGCTCAGAGGTTTGGGCACGCAACCAGGGAGGGGCAATGATAATAATTTTATAAAATTATCTTTTTTTTTTAAAACACTGGACAGAGGCTTTACGATGACTGAAGCCATCGCCGACTATGACTCTCACACCAGGAAGCTCCTGGCATTCAGAGCAGCCACAGTCTCGTTACCCTTGAGGAGGCGCTAATGCCCCAGTACTGGCAGAGAGAGAGGCACCAAATCTCAAAGGGATCACGCAAAGGCCCTTCGCATTTTGATGGCCCGCAGAGACGCCGCGAGGAGAAAGGGCCCCGGAACCTCTGGTAAAGCAGGGGTAGGAAGTGGGAGTTACATCACATGATGTCCCTACTGTGGTTGGCGGGGAGGGGAGGTGGGGTCAGTCCCCCCCCCATCCCCCAAAAGCTGCTAGCGCCTGTAATGTTGCCTTGGGAGGATGTCTGCCATTGTCCATTGTCCAGCAGCAGAAATAGGTCCAAATGGCCCAATCCACATTGACACTGGAGCACCAGAACTTCTGTACCGGTGCCTACTCCAAGAGGAATTCACCCCTACACGCTTCTCCCTCTGTGGAAGTTGGCGCTGCTGGATAAGTGGGTTACCCCACGTTAGCCTGCTAACCTCTCGGAAGGAACGCACCATTGGAATTTTGACAGTGGTCTTGAACGAAGGAGGGCTATGGGAGAGAAAGAGGTACAGGACCAGTGAACCAGGGGTTATGTAGCCACACACCCCCTCCCCAGCTTTCGAGCGCGCATTAAATAAACCAACCCTCTGAATTTTCACCCCATCTCGGGTGAGTAGAGGATTGGACCACCCCAAAAAAGCGAAGGATTGGGGAATACGTGCCACCCCTTATAAAGGGAGAGGGGGGATCAAAAGTCCGTTTACAGATGGGCGGCGAGTGGAGAAATTGGGTCTGTTCCATATTAAACCCCCATCCTGTTCCCTAACGGGAGTGTACCGCCCCCACCCCCCACAAAAGCCGAGGTCTACAAGGCAGGAGAGGTCAGGCAATGAATTCAACCCAGCGGCCGATGGCACGGTGGAAGGAACTCTTAGGGAAAGGGAGATGCTGAATGGCTACACCACAGCCAGAGGAGCTCCACCAAGAACGCCTGTGCCCACTGACCAGTCGCGCAGCCCGCTGGTACCCACAGGTTAGCCACAAGCCAAGAAGGCATGCAGGTTAACCCGACGCAGTGACCTTCGCGTCCACCAAGGGCAGGGCTTGAGGGGGCAACGAGGTGGCTCAGGACTCGAGTGAAAACGGTCGATAAAACCGAACCTCCCCCCCTTCTCCGAGGCGCCGCAAGTCCGGGGAGTAATAGGGAGGCGGATACGGAACGGGCTGAGTGACAGGGAAACCGGGAGCAGTGGTTATAAAACGGATTTTTTTCCCGGGCTGAAGGGAAGGAGGGTCGCTGTGGGAGGGTCACCCAGGAGTGGCCGGCCAAAGGCTGCTCCTTTCCGAGATGGGTTTCAACGTCTCAGCTGAAAGGCGGCTCTCCCCCAGAGTGTCCAACCCGCCGCTCGTGCCCCAGGAGTGGGACTGGAGCCCTCAGCCCTGGCGGCTCAGGGGGCGAGACCGGGCTCTCATCGCAACCGGGCAAGACTCTCACATCAAAACGACGGCCCAGCGATCAGCACGCTCTCCCCCTCCCACCTTCATACTGGTTAGGATCTGCCCGAGAGCATGGAGGAGGCACAGCCTGTCGGGACTTTCAAAAGGGAATTGGATCGTCCCACCCGCCCCGCAGTGATATACACCCACCCAGTGATATACACCCGTCCAGTGATATACACCCGTCCAGTGATATACACCTGCCCAGTGATGTACACCCCCTCCCCTCCAGTGATATACACCCACCCAGTGATATACACCTGCCCAGTGATGTACACCCCCTCCCCTCCAGTGATATACACATGCCCAGTGATGTACACCCCCTCCCCTCCAGTGATATACACCCACCCAGTGATATACACCCGCCCAGTGATATACACCAGCCCAGTGACATACACCTCCTCCCCTCCAGTGATATACACCCACCCAGTGATATACACCTCCTCCCCTCCAGTGATATACACCCGCCCAGTGATATACACCCGCCCAGTGATATACACCTGCCCAGTGATATACACCTCCTCCCCTCCAGTGATATACACCCACCCAGTGATATACACCTCCTCCCCTCCAGTGATATACACCCACCCAGTGATATACACCCGCCCAGTGATATACCCCTGCCCAGTGATATACACCTCCTCCCCTCCAGTGATATACACCCACCCAGTGATATACACCTCCTCCCCTCCAGTGATATACACCCACCCAGTGATATACACTCCCCTCCCCTCCAGTGATATACACCCATCCAGTGATATACACCCACCCAGTGATATACACTCCCTCCCCTCCAGTGATATACACCCACCCAGTGATATACACCCACCCAGTGATATACACCCCCTCCCCTCCAGTGATATACAGCCACCCAGTGATATACACCCACCCAGTGATATACACCCCCTCCCCTCCAGTGATATACACCCACCCAGTGATATACACCCACCCAGTGATATACACCCCCTCCCCTCCAGTGATATACACCCACCCAGTGATATACATCCACCCAGTGATATACACCCCCTCCCCTCCAGTGATATACACCCACCCAGTGATATACACCCCCTCCCCTCCAGTGATATATGCCCACCCAGTGATATACACCCCCTCCCCCCAGCGACATATACAACCCTCCCCCCCAGCGACATATACAACCCTCCCCCCAGCGACAAATAGAACCCTTCCCCCAGTGATGTACATACCCCCAGTGATATATACCTCCTCCCCCCCAGTGATATACACCCCCTCCCCCCCAGTGATATACATTCCCTCTCCCCAGCGACATATACAACCTCTCACCCCCCAGCGCCCTATACGCGCCCATCCCCCAGTGATATACTTCCCCCCTTAAGTGATATACAGCTCCTCCCCCCAGCAATATACACCCCCTCCCCCCAGCGATATACACCCACTTCCCTCCCCCCCAGCAATATTAACCCCCTCCCCCCCAGCGATATACACCCACTCCCCGCGCCCCCCAGCGATATACACCCACTCCCCCCCAGCGATATACACGCCCTTCCCTCCCCCCCTTGCGATATACACCCCCTTCCCTCCCCCCCAGCGATATACACCCCCTCCCCGCCCCCCCAGCGTTATACACCCCTCCCAGTGAAATACACCCCCTCCCCCCCAGCTATCTATACACCCCCTCCTCCGCCCAGCAACATATACAACTCCTCCACCAGTGACGTATACACCCAACACCCGGCAACGTATAGAACCCCTCACTCCCCAGCGACCTGTACACCCTCACCTCCCAGTGATGTATACACTCTCCACCCCCCCCAAGTGCTATATATACGCCCACCCCCGTGACGTATCCGCGCCCCCTCCCCCGTGACGTATCCGCACCCCCTCCCCCGTGACGTATCCGCACCCCCTCCCCCCTGACGTATCCGCACCCCCTCCCCCGACGTATCCGCACCCCCTCCCCCCCGACGTATCCGCACCCCCTCCCCCCCGACGTATCCGCACCCCCCCTCCCCCCTGACCTATCCGCACCCCCCCTCCCCCCTGACCTATCCGCACCCCCCCCTCCCCCCTGACCTATCCGCACCCCCCCTCCCCCCTGACCTATCCGCCCCCCCCCTCCCCCCTGACCTATCCGCACCCCCCCCTCCCCCCTGACCTATCCGCACCCCCCCTCCCCCTGACCTATCCGCACCCCCCCCTCCCCCCTGACCTATCCGCACCCCCCCTCCCCCCTGACCTATCCGCACCCCCCCTCCCCCTGACCTATCCGCACCCCCCCTCCCCCCTGACCTATCCGCACCCCCCCTCCCCCCTGACCTATCCGCACCCCCCCCTCCCCCCTGACCTATCCCGCACCCCCCCCTCCCCCCTGACCTATCCGCACCCCCCCCTCCCCCCTGACCTATCCGCACCCCCCCTCCCCCTGACCTATCCGCACCCCCCCTCCCCCCTGACCTATCCGCACCCCCCCTCCCCCCTGACCTATCCGCACCCCCCCTCCCCCCTGACCTATCCGCACCCCCCTCCCCCCTGACCTATCCGCACCCCCCCTCCCCCCTGACCTATCCGCACCCCCCCCTCCCCCCTGACCTATCCGCACCCCCCCCTCCCCCCTGACCTATCCGCACCCCCCCCTCCCCCCTGACCTATCCGCACCCCCCCCTCCCCCCTGACCTATCCGCACCCCCCCCTCCCCCTGACCTATCCGCACCCCCCCCTCCCCCTGACCTATCCGCACCCCCCCCTCCCCCCTGACCTATCCGCACCCCCCCTCCCCCCTGACCTATCCGCACCCCCCCTCCCCCCTGACCTATCCGCACCCCCCCCTCCCCCCTGACCTATCCGCACCCCCCTCCCCCCCAATGACATATACACCCCCAGAGACCTATACCCACCCAGTGATGTATCCACAGTGATGTAATATACGCACCCTCACATCTCCCTCGCTCTCCCCGGGTTTCGGGCCTTGCTGCTCCCGCTCCTGATCCGGATCCTGGGTCTCGATTTTCGCACCGGCACCCCCTCGCTCCGCTCTGCGCCCTCCGCCAATCAGAGCGCCCCCTCTCCCAGCCCCACCTCTGCCCTTCCACCAATCGCCGCCCGCCCCTCTCCCCATTGGTCCGGACCCCGCCAGCGAATCAGGCGGCCCCTCCCCTGCCTCTTCGCCAATCGGCCTCGAGTCCGCCCACGCGCCTCTTTCCTCCTCACCCAATGAGGATGCCGGGGTTGAGGGGGAGCACGAGGTAATGAGGAGGGCGCCGCCCGTGATTGGTCCGCCCTTCACCCACTTGGAAAGGGCTCCGTTTCCCCCACCCCGCTGCCGCCTTCAGCCAATCAAACCTAGGATTCCTCTGATTGATGTTAGCAGTCACCAATCATCGTTGGGGGGTAAGGCGGTCGGACCGTCAGCCAATAGAAATGCGGATGACTCTGATTGACGTGCCCTTGCGCCAATAGTGATGGAGGGGGCGGTGTCAACCTGGCCGCGGGGTCGGGGGCGGGCTGGCCCTGATGGACAGCTCGGTACCCAATCAGGATAGAGGCCACGCGCCATGCCAGCCAGTCAGCAACCGAGGGCGTGGCTTAAACTTAAAGCTGGAAAAAGTTGTCTGAAAGTTTGTCACTTGGTGCGAGGAGGAGGGAGAGAGGGAAAGGAGAAAAAGTGATGGAAGGAAGGGGAAAAAAGGAAAGGGCAAAATAGATAGAGAGAAAAACAGAGATACAGAAATAGACAGTCAGATAGAGAGATAGAGACACAGACAGAGAGATAGAGAGACAGATAGAGAGACAGACAGAGAGATAGAGAGACAGAGAGATAGGAGACAGACAGAGAGACAGACAGTGTGTGTGAGAGAGACAGAGATACAGACAGAGAGAGTGTGTGAGAGAGACAGGGAGACAGATACAGAGAGACAGAGATACAGACAGAGTGAGGGGGGGGGAGAGAGAGAGAGACAGATACAGAGAGAGAGAGAGAGAGAGACAGAGAGAGAGAGAGAGACAGAGATGCAGACCGAGTGAGGGAGCCAAAGAGAGAGAAAGAGAGAGTGAGACAGGTGGGGGAAAGAAGATAAAGAGAAGGGGAAAAAAAGAGAGGGTGAAATAGAGAGAGAGAGAAAGAAAGACAGAGTCAGTCGCGAGGGTCCAGAGAGAGGGGAGAGTCAGTCGAGAGGGGGAGAGTTAGTGCGAGAGGGTTCAGAGAGAAGGGGAGACAGAGACCTGGAGGGTTTGGGGAGAGGGAGTGGCAGTAGAGAGCAAGTGGGGAGAAAGTGCTAGGGGTCCCTCAAGAGAATGATCCACTCCTGAGCACAGGATGACTGCAGAGTAAGCGACCATTAACGCGGGACTTGAGGCCATAAGCGTCCACCTCTCCAAGCGGCAGAGACTGGCACCAGGGGTGAGCCTGGCAGCTGGTGGTGGGGTGGGGGGGGGCACCCCTTGCGCCGGGGAGTGGATGGGAGAAGGGGCAAGCCCAGAGACGGGAGAGAGCGAAGCCACCCCAGGTTGAAGTGCGGGAGAGAGCCTCGTAGCTGGGCCGACCTGGACCATGGAGAGGAGTTTCCGAGCTTTCTTCCATCACCTCGCCTCGCTGGAAGAGGCAGTTGGAGCGGACAACGGGTTCAGTAAGGAGTTTAAAGTGAGTTTCGTTTAAGGTGCGCGGCCCAGGAGGTGTTACAGGAGACCGCTTGTAAGGGGTTGTGGTGGGAGTCCACAAGAGCAAGGCTCATGTTCAGTTCACACTCTTGCAAAGTGTTACATGCAGTGGAGCGTTGTGAAGCGTTGAGAATTTGACACTTGATAGCAGGGACTCGATGGGCAGAAAGGACTGCTGTTTCAAAATGAATCTACGATGGCACAATGTATCAGACCCTCCCCCCGACTCTGCTCTGTCCTGATGCGCTGCCTCAGTGCCTCCAGCCTCCCCTCTCTGTCCCCCGGGGAGCCTGTCCCCCAAAAAAGATAACGGTCACAAAGATAGTGGGGGGGGGAGATGTTCCAAACTGTGGCCTAAAGTGTGGCGCCGGGGCTCGTTCGGTTATAGATTCGCCCCGGGAGAGCGAGGGAGCGAGCGAATGTGTCAAAGAGACGAGCGAATGTGTCAAAGAGACAGCAAGCGAGCGGGTGCGTGTGTCACTGTGAGTGTGAAAGACCGAGTGAGTGCACGAAAGAGCGTGAGAGAGCAAGGGAGAGGGAGAGAGTGAGAGAGTGAGAGAGAGAGAGGAGGGAGCGAGGGCCAGGGAGAGAGCAGAGACAGAGGAGGGAGCGAGGGAGGGTGTGTGAGAGAGGGAGGGAGCGAGGGAGGGTGTGTGAGAGAGGGAGGGAGCGAGGGAGGGTGTGTGAGAGAGGGAGGGAGCGAGGGAGGGTGTGTGAGAGAGGGAGGGGGCGAGGGAGGGTGTGTGAGAGAGGGAGGGGGCGAGGGAGGGTGTGTGAGAGAGGGAGGGAGCGAGGGAGGGTGTGTGAGAGAGGGAGGGAGCGAGGGAGGGTGTGTGAGAGAGGGAGGGGGCGAGGGAGGGTGTGTGAGAGAGGGAGGGGGCGAGGGAGGGTGTGTGAGAGAGGGAGGGAGCGAGGGAGGGTGTGTGAGAGAGGGAGGGAGCGAGGGAGGGTGTGTGAGAGAGCAAGGGAGAGGGCGCGAGTGAGAGAGTGAGAGAGTGAGAGAGTGAGAGAGTGAGAGAGTGAGAGAGTGAGAGAGTGAGAGAGTGAGAGAGTGAGAGAGTGAGAGAGTGAGAGAGTGAGAGAGGAGGGAGCGAGGGCCAGGGAGAGAGCAGAGACAGAGGAGGGAGCGAGGGAGGGTGTGTGAGAGAGGGAGGGAGCGAGGGAGGGTGTGTGAGAGAGAGAGAGAGAGGAGGGAGCGAGGGCCAGGGAGAGAGCAGAGACAGAGGAGGGAGCGAGGGAGGGTGTGTGAGAGAGCAAGGGAGAGGGCGCGAGTGAGAGAGAGAGAGAGAGAGGAGGGAGCGAGGGCCAGGGAGAGAGCAGAGACAGAGGAGGGAGCGAGGGAGGGTGTGAGAGAGAGAGAGGGAGGGAGCGAGGGAGGGTGTGTGAGAGAGAGGGAGGGAGCGAGGGAGGGTGTGAGAGAGAGGGAGGGAGCGAGGGAGGGTGTGTGAGAGAGAGGGAGGGAGCGAGGGAGGGTGTGTGAGAGAGAGGGAGGGAGCGAGGGAGGGTGTGTGAGAGAGAGGGAGCGAGGGAGGGTGTGTGAGAGAGAGGGAGGGAGCGAGGGAGGGTGTGTGAGAGAGAGGGAGGGAGCGAGGGAGGGTGTGTGAGAGAGAGGGAGGGAGCGAGGGAGGGTGTGAGAGAGAGGGAGGGAGCGAGGGAGGGTGTGTGAGAGAGCAAGGGAGAGGGCGCGAGTGAGAGAGTGAGAGAGAGAGAGAGAGGAGGGAGCGAGGGCCAGGGAGACAGCAGAGACAGAGGAGGGAGCGAGGGAGGGTGTGAGAGAGAGGGAGGGAGCGAGGGAGGGTGTGTGAGAGAGAGGGAGGGAGCGAGGGAGGGTGTGTGAGAGAGCAAGGGAGAGGGCGCGAGTGAGAGAGTGAGAGAGAGAGAGAGAGGAGGGAGCGAGGGCCAGGGAGAGAGCAGAGACAGAGGAGGGAGCGAGGGAGCGAGGGAGCGAGGGAGAGAGTGAGAGAGTGAGAGAGTGAGAGAGTGAGAGAGTGAGAGAGTGAGAGAGTGAGAGAGTGAGAGAGTGAGAGAGTGAGAGAGTGAGAGAGTGAGAGGAGGGAGCGAGGGCCAGGGAGAGAGCAGAGACAGAGGAGGGAGCGAGGGAGGGTGTGTGAGAGAGGGAGGGAGCGAGGGAGGGTGTGAGAGAGAGGAAGGGAGGGAGGGTGTGTGAGAGAGAGGGAGGGAGCGAGGGAGGGTGTGTGAGAGAGAGGGAGGGAGGGAGGGTGTGAGAGAGAGGGAGGGAGGGAGCGAGGGACAGGGAGAGAGCAGAGACAGAGGAGGGAGCAAGGGAGGGTGTGTGAGAGAGGGAGGGAGGGAGGGAGGGTGTGAGAGAGAGGGAGGGAGGGAGGGTGTGTGAGAGAGAGGGAGGGAGGGAGGGTGTGAGAGAGAGGGAGGGAGGGAGGGAGGGTGTGAGAGAGAGGGAGGGAGGGAGGGAGGGTGTGTGAGAGAGAGGGAGGGAGGGAGGGTGTGAGAGAGAGGGAGGGAGGGAGGGAGGGTGTGAGAGAGAGGGAGGGAGGGAGGGAGGGTGTGAGAGAGAGGGAGGGAGGGAGGGAGGGTGTGAGAGAGAGGGAGGGAGCGAGGGAGGGTGTGTGAGAGAGAGGGAGGGAGGGAGGGAGCGAGGGCCAGGGAGAGAGCAGAGACAGAGGAGGGAGCGAGGGAGGGTGTGAGAGAGAGGGAGGGAGCGAGGGAGGGTGTGTGAGAGAGAGGGAGGGAGCGAGGGAGGGTGTGAGAGAGAGGGAGGGAGGGAGTGAGGGCCAGGGAGAGAGCAGAGACAGAGGAGGGAGCGAGGGAGGGTGTGTGAGAGAGAGGGAGGGAGCGAGGGAGGGTGTGAGAGAGAGAGGGAGGGAGGGAGTGAGGGCCAGGGAGAGAGCAGAGACAGAGGAGGGAGCGAGGGAGGGTGTGTGAGAGAGAGGGAGGGAGGGAGTGAGGGCCAGGGAGAGAGCAGAGACAGAGGAGGGAGCGAGGGAGGGTGTGTGAGAGAGAGAGAGGGAGGGAGTGAGGGCCAGGGAGGGAGCAGAGACAAAGGAGGGAGCGAGGGAGGGTGTGAGAGAGAGGGAGGGAGGGAGTCAGGGTGTGAGAGAGAGGGAGGGAGGGAGGGTATGGGGCAGATGGAATGTGAGAGAGAGTGTGCGCACTTGCTTGAGGGGGAGAGAGAGAGAGTGTGTGTGGGGGTGTGCGTGGGAGACAGTGTGTGTGTGTGTGTGTGGGGGTGTGCGTGGGAGACAGTGTGTGTGTGTGTGTGTGTGTGTGTGTGTGTGTGTGTGTGTGTGTGTGTGTGTGTGGGGGTGTGTGTGGGGGTGTGCGTGGGAGACAGTGTGTGTGTGTGTGTGTGTGTGTGTGTGTGTGTGGGGGTGTGCGTGGGAGACAGTGTGTGTGTGTGTGTGTGTGTGTGTGTGTGTGTGTGGGGGTGTGCGTGGGAGACAGTGGTGTGTGTGTGTGTGTGGGGTGTGCGTGGGAGACAGTGTGTGTGTGTGTGTGTGTGTGTGGGGGTGTGCGTGGGAGACAGTGTGTGTGTGTGTGTGTGTGTGTGTGTGTGTGGGGGTGTGCGTGGGAGACAGTGTGTGTGTGTGTGTGTGTGTGTGTGTGTGTGTGTGTGTGTGTGTGTGTGTGTGTGTGTGTGTGGGGGTGTGCGTGGGAGACAGTGTGTGTGTGTGTGTGTGGGGGTGTGCGTGGGAGACAGTGTGTGTGTGTGTGTGTGTGTGTGTGGGGGTGTGCGTGGGAGACTGTGTGTGTGTGTGTGTGTGTGTGTGTGTGTGTGTGTGTGTGTGTGTGTGGGGGTGTGCGTGGGAGACAGTGTGTGTGTGTGTGTGTGTGTGTGTGGGAGTGTGTGGGGGTGTGCGTGGGAGACAGTGTGTGTGTGTGTGTGTGTGTGTGTGTGTGTGTGGTGAATAAGAGGAATGAAGCTGTTTGTGTCTGACAGCGAGGGTGGTGTTGGAGGAAGCGATCTGAGCTGGGATTTCATTCTCACACTCGCACTTCCTTGTTCCTGGAATCTGATCACTGATTAACTCGCTGGAGCACCTCGAACTGGACTGACCTCTCTCTCTGCGGCAGGTAGGGCACCGCCGCTGGTGGGTGCGTTCAGGCACCGCCCTCGCTGCCGGGAGCATTGGCCGTGGAGAAGCACCAGCCAGATGCCCGCCTGAAGGGTCCTGGCTCCCCGCGTGACCTTGCACTTTGCCACCCCACCCCCACCTCCATTAACAGGAAGGTGCCGGGGCAGGTAGACAGCAGCCTGGGTTGAAGTGGGGGGAAGGAAGCGGCACCCAGAACGGACGTGCCCCCGCAAGCGCTGGGGGGGGGCCACGTGGCCTTGGCCGCGAAGCCTCCCGCAGTCGAACAGCTGGCGCCAGAGCTCGCGTCACGGATGGTCAAATTATCCCCGTTTCCACTGGGTGTGCGTGTCGGGATCAGGATTGAGGCCCCTCCCCCCCTTGCTCTATCTGCCCCTGTGTGCGGCTGTGTCTGTGACTCGACCGTGGGCATTTATACAGTGGACTCAGGGAGTGAATTTGTACCCTGACTGCAACAGTCTCTTGCATTTAAATAGCGCCTTTAGCACTGGAAAATAAATCCCGATACAGGAGCATAAATCCGATAGAATCTTGGAGGGTTGTAGTAGGTTGCAGAGATAGGAAGGGTTGTAGGGGCTGGAGGAGGTTACAGAGATAGGGAGGGTTGTAGGGGGCTGGAGGAGGTTACAGAGATAGGGAGGGTTGTAGGGGCTGTAGGAGGTTACAGAGATAGGGAGGGTTGTAGGGTCTGGAGGAGGTTACAGAGATAGGGAGGGTTGTAGGGGCTGGAGGAGGTTACAGAGATAGGGAGGGTTGTAGGGGCTGGAGGAGGTTACAGAGATAGGGAGGGTTGTAGGGGCTGGAGGAGGTTACAGAGATAGGGAGGGTTGTAGGTGCTGGAGGAGGTTACAGAGATAGGGAGGGTTGTGGGGGCTGGAGGAGGTCACAGAGATAGGGAGGGTTGTAGGGGCTGGAGGAGGTTACAGAGATAGGGAGGGTGATACGGGCTGGAGGAGGTTACAGAGATAGGGAGGGTGGTACGGGCTGGAGGGTGTTACAGAGGTAGGGAGGGGTGTAGGGGCTGGAGGAGGTTACAGAGATAGGGAGGGTCATCGGGTCTGGAGGAGGTTACAGAGATAGGGAGGGTTGTAGGGGCTGTAGGAGGTTACAGGGATAGGGAGGGTTGTAGGGGCTGGAGGAGGTTACAGAGATAGGGAGAGGTGTAGGGGCTGGAGGAGGTTACAGAGATAGGGAGGGTTGTAGGGGCTGGCGGAGGTTACAGAGATAGGGAGGGTTGTAGGGGCTGGCGGAGGTTACAGAGATAGGGAGGGGTGTAGGGGCTGGAGGAGGTTACAGAGATAGGGAGGGTTGTAGGGGCTGGAGGAGGTTACAGAGATAGGGAGGGTTGCAGGGGCTGGCGGAGGTTACAGAGATAGGGAGGGTTGTAGGGGCTGGAGGAGGTTACAGAGATAGGGAGGGGTATGGGGGCTGGAGGAGGTTACAGAGATAGGGAGGGGGTGAGGAGGGAGTTGGAAATGAGAATTTGAAAGTGGAGGTGTTGCCGGACTGGGAGGTACTGTGGGTCAGCGAGCGCAGGGAGGGTGACGGGTGAAGGGGACTCGGTGCGAGTTCGGACATGGGGGTTGGGTGGGGTGGGGGTGGTGGAGGGGAAGGAGTTTGGGATGAGCTGGAGTTTGCGGAAGAGGGAGAGCTGCCGACAGCCCCTGAGGGTGCGGAGGGATAGGTGAACCTGCTGAGTGACCTGGGTGCAGACGGGTCCGTCGGCCGGTCTTGAGGATCAGTGTGTGTGAGAGACTCATTCATCAGCAACTTAGTGTTTGCTGTGGTCAGTCACTTTCTGAATTGGGAAATTCCTGAAATAACATTAGCTTCAGTTTGCAAATGACACTCGAACCTCAGACACTATTGTGCAACCAAACCACAGCCAGAAATTGGCCAGACCGCCGTTCAGCCCTTCGCCCCCCACCATCGGGCCGGCCCCCACACATCTCCCAATGGAGGCGCTGACCCTCCGACAGTGCGGCGCTCCCTCAGCACCGACCCTCCGACAGTGCGGCGCTCCCTCAGCACCGACCCTCCGACAGTGCGGCGCTCCCTCAGCACCGACCCTCCGACAGTGCGGCGCTCCCTCAGCACTGACCCTCCCACAGTGCGGCGCTCCCTCAGCACTGACCCTCCGACAGTGCGGCGCTCCCTCAGCACTGAACCTCCGACAGTGCGGCGCTCCCTCAGCACTGACCCTCCGACAGTGCGGCGCTCCCTCAGCACTGACCCTCCCACAGTGCGGCGCTCCCTCAGCACTGACCCTCCGACAGTGCGGCGCTCCCTCAGCACTGACCCTCCGACAGTGCGGCGCTCCCTCAGCACTGACCCTCCAACAGTGCGGCGCTCCCTCAGCACTGACCCTCCGACAGTGTCGGAAGATCAGTAATGAGGGAGTGCCGCACTGTCAGACGGTCAGAGGGAGCTTTACTCTGTATCTAACCCCGTGCTGTACCTGTCCTGGGAGTGTTTGATGGAGACAGTGTAGAGGGAGCTTTACTCTGTATATAACCCCGTGCTGTACCTGTCCTGGGAGTGTTTGATGGGGACGGTGTAGAGGGAGCTTTACTCTGTATCTAACCCCATGCTGTACCTGTCCTGGGAGTGTTTGATGGGGACGGTGTAGAGGGAGCTTTACTCTGTATCTAACCCCGTGCTGTACCTGCCCTGGGAGTGTTTGTTGGGGACGGTGTAGAGGGAGCTTTACTCTATATCTAACCCCGTGCTGTACCAGTCCTGGGAGTGTTTGATGGGGACGATGTAGAGGGAGCTTTACTCTGTATCTAACCCCGTGCTGTACCTGTCCTGGGAGTGTTTGATGGGGATGGTGTAGAGGGAGCTTTACTCTGTATCTAACCCCGTGCTGTACCTGTCCTGGGAGTGTTTGATGGGGACGGTGTAGAGGGAGCTTTACTCTGTATCTAACCCCGTGCTGTACCTGCCCTGGGAGTGTTTGTTGGGGACGGTGCAGAGGGAGCTTTACTCTGTATCTAACCCCGTGCTGTGCCTGTCCTGGGAGTGTTTGATGGGGACGGTGTAGAGGGAGGTTTACTCTGTATCTAACCCCGTGCTGTACCTGTCCTGGGAGTGTTTGATGGGGACAGTGTAGAGGGAGCTTTACTCTGTATCTAACCCCGTGCTGTACCTGTCCTGGGAGTGTTTGATAGGGATGGTGTAGAGGGAGCTTTACTCTGTATCTAACCCCGTGCTGTACCTGTCCTGGGAGTATTTGATGGGGACGGTGTAGAGGGAGCTTTACTCTGTATCTAACCCCGTGCTGTACCTGTCCTGGGAGTGTTTGATAGGGACGGTGTAGAGGGAGCTTTACTCTGTATCTAACCCCGTGCTGTACCTGTCCTGGGAGTGTTTGATGGGGACGGTGTAGAGGGAGCTTTACTCTGTATCTAACCCCGTGCTGTACCTGTCCTGGGAGTGTTTGATGGAGACACTGTAGAGGGAGCTTTACTCTGTATCTAACCCCGTGCTGTACCTGTCCTGGGAGTGTTTGATGGGGACAGTGTAGAGGGAGCTTTACTCTGTATCTAACCCCGTGCTGTACCTGTCCTGGGAGTGTTTGATGGGGACAGTGTAGAGGGAGCTTTACTCTGTACCTAACCCCGTGCTGTACCTGTCCTGGGAGTGTTTGATGGGGACAGTGTAGAGGGAGCTTTACTCTGTATCTCACCCCGTGCTGTACCTGTCCTGGGAGTGTTTGATGGGGATGGTGTAGAGGGAGCTTTACTCTGTATCTAACCCCGTGCTGTACCTGTCCTGGGAGTGTTTGATGGGGACGGTGTAGAGGGAGCTTTACTCTGTATCTAACCCCGTGCTGTACCTGTCCTGGGAGTGTTTGATGGAGACATTGTAGAGGGAGCTTTACTCTGTATCTAACCCCGTGCTGTACCTGTCCTGGGAGTGTTTGATGGGGACAGTGTTGCCTGTTGTTGAGTAAGTGGATATTGTGCAGGGTGTGCTGTACTGGATGGTAGTTCTGGTTTCTGTGTGAGCTGCTGCTTCTCCTGTTGTTTCTCGATGAGAATCGCTGCTCTAAACTGCCGCCTCCCTCTGGTTAAACTCACTATTCACAGATTTATTGACGCCTAAGTCAGCACGTTGCTTCCTGGCATTCGCTGAGTTCACAGGGCTGGTAAATCCCGAAGTCCCGCGTGTGTGGGTCCCTGACCAACTGCGGGAGGGCCCAGGAGCCGAATCGGCACCGGAGTGGGGAGAGGGAGGGAGCACGCAGACAGGAGGGAGTTAGAGAGGGTCAGTGAATGAGGGGGACGGAGACGGAGACGGAGCGAGAGGGAGGGGGAGGGGGAGGGGGAAGGGGAGCAAGACGGGGTGAGTGAGATGGAGGTGGGGGGAGGGAGATGGAGGGGAGGGAGACGGAGGGGGAGGAGGCAAGGCGGGAGTCCCGAGAGGCAGCAAGACGGAGGGATTGCGGGAGCGAGGCGGAGGGGCTGAGGAGGTGAGGGAGAGAGGCGGAAGGGGAGGAGGAGCAAGACATGGAGAAGGGGGTGGAGGGGTGAGGGAGCGAGGCGGAGGGTTAGTGAGGTGGAGGTGGAGGGGGAGGTGGAGCGAGGCGGAGGGTTTGTGAGGTGGAGGGGATAGTTAGTGAGGCGGAGGGTTAGTGAGGCGGAGGGTTAGTGAGGCGGAGGGTTAGTGAGGCGGAGGGTTAGTGAGGCGGAGGGTTAGTGAGGCGGAGGGTTAGTGAGGCGGAGGGTTAGTGAGGCGGAGGGTTAGTGAGGCGGAGAGTTAGGTGAGCGCCGCACTGTCGGAGGGTCGGCGCCGAGGGAGCGCCTCACTGTCGGAGGGTCAGCGCCGAGGGAGCGCCGCACTGTCGGAGGGTCAGCGCCGAGGGAGCGCCGCACTGTCGGAGGGTCAGCGCCGAGGGAGCGCCGCGCTGTCGGAGGGTCGGCGCCGAGGGAGCGCCGCACTGTCGGAGGGTCAGCCGCTTTTGCCTCCTGGCCATTCGACTCCTGGCTGTGTTGTGGGATCTTTCTGTGCGCCGACAGGGCCTCTCCTACATTGGCAGCCGTGTGCGCCCTCCCAGGCGCTCACCTGAGCTCAGGGCGCCCGACACAACAACGGCTCTGTTGGCTTTCCAGAACTTTCTCCTACCTTGATGGGCCGGTTTTTCCAGATGTGAGAACTCGTTTGTTGAACGAGGAGCCATTTCTGTCTCGGTGCCAATGGCCTGTGTTCAGTTTTAACCCTTGACATGCAGGAATCGAGTAGGTGGCAACAGAATGGGCGAATAGCAGGCCTTAGGGGCCTAGTGGTTGCCTCCTGGTCCCTAAGTGTTCAATGATTCTGTCAAGAGTTAAGCAAATGAGTACCAAAGCAGGGAAGTCAATTCTGACCCTTTATGAAGCCTTGGTTGGGCCCCAAACTCGAGTAATGAGCCCTGTTGAAGCCTGTTGGGGTGGAAATTGGAAACCAAACCCTTAAATGGTTCCAGGACCAGACGAGAGCATGAAGCAGCACTGATACAGTCATCGATGTACCGGAGAAAGAGTTGTGGGAGGGGGGGCCTGAGTAGGACTGGGACAAGAAATGTTCCTCACACCCCATAAAGAGACAGGCATAACTGGGGCCTACGCGGGTACCCATAGCCACACCTTTTATTTGGAGGAGGTGAGAGGAGTTTAAGGAGAGATCGTTCAGCGAGAGAACAAGTTCAGCCAGGCGGAGGAGAGTAGTGGTGGATGGGGATTGTTGGGGCCTCTGTTCGAGGAAGAAGCTAAGGGCCCACAGACCATCCTGGTGGGGGGATGGAGGTGTAGAGGGATTGGACGTCCATGGTGAAGAGGAGGCGGTTGGGGCCAGGGAACTGGAAATTGTTGGTGTGACGTAAGGTGTCAGAGGAATCGCGGATGTAGGTGGGAAGGGACTGGACAAGGGGAGAGAGAAGGGAGTCAAGATAGCGAGAAATGAGTTCCGTGGGGCAGGGGTAGGACACGATCGGTCTGCCGGGACAGTCCTGTTTGTGGATTTTGGGTAGGAGGTAGAAGCGGGCCGTCCGAGGTTGGGCGACTATCAGGTTGGAAGCTGTGGGAGGAAGATCTCCAGAGGAGATGAGGTCAGTGACAGTCCTGGAAACAATGGCTTGATGTTCAGTGGTGGGGTCATGGTCCAGGGAGAGGTAGGTGGAAGTGTCTGCGAGTTGACACTCAGCCTCCGCGAGGTAGAGGTCAGTGCGCCAGACAACAACAGCACCACCCTTGTCAGCGGGTTTGATGACAATGTTGAGGTTGGACCTGAGAGAACAGAGTGCAGTGAGTTCAGAGAGAGACAGGTTAGAATGGGTGAGAGGAGCAGAGAAATTGAGACGGCTAATGTCACACCGACAGTTCTCAATGAAAAGATGAAGAGAAGGTAAGAATCCAGAGGGAGCGGTCCAGGTGGAGGGAGAATATCGGAGGCGGGTAAAAGGATCCGTTGAACGGGGAGAGGACTCCTGCCCAAAGAAGTGAGCACGGAGACGAAGACTACGGAAGAAGAGTTCAGCATCGCGCTGAGCCCGAAATTCATTGAGATGAGGGCGTAAGAGTATGAAACTAAGTCCTTTGCTGAGCACTGAACGTTCAGCGTCGGAGAGGGGAAGGTCAGGGGGTATAGTGAATATGCGGCCGGGGCTGGGATTGGAAGATGGGGTGGGGACGGAGGGACAGGCAGGGGTGGAGGGTCCCAGATGGGTGTTGGTGTCGATGAGTCGTTGGAGATCGCGTTCCTTAGCACTTGAGAGAAAGACAAAGTTGAGGTGTCGGATGAGACGAAGAATAAAATGAAACTGGGGGCACGGACAGCTTAGAGATGGGGTGCGGCGGTGCTGCTGGAGGGAGAGGTCGAGTGTGTCCATATGGCGGCGCATGGCACTGAGCGTGGATCTCAGGATGCGACGGGAACAGCAGTCCGCGGAGTGTTCAATGTCCCGGAGATCCCTGTAATCCTGGGCGGGTTCGAAAACACGAGGGATGGGACTTCAGTTGAAACCCACGTGGGGTGAGTCGGAGACGGAGACAGTCACTGAGAAAGGAGATGTGGTGGGAGCTGGAGAGGACAGGAAAGGGGAGAAACGGAAAGGCTGCCGGTGAGAGGTGCAGAAGTTCCTCGAAGAGAGGTCGGCAGTGAATTAAATCGTGAGGCAAAAGCAAAGCACTGCACACGTCCTGTAAATGTGAAATTAAAACAGAAAGTGGGACAAAAATCCGATCTCAGCATTTTTTGTCACTGAAGTTAAAACGCTGTCAGGTTGGCTGATTCACACACACGCGCCCACACACACACACACACACACACACTCTCTCTCACACACAGTACGCTCTTTCTCACACACACACACATACACTCACTCTCTCTCTCTCTGTAGGGGGTGGTGTGTATGTCAGCTTCACCTCTGACTCCTGAGTGGTCCGAATCGCTCTCACTCCCTGGGTTCTAGACCTTGGACTTACTTGGGGGTTGTGACAAAGTGCAGCGGACAACTGGCTTTGGTGCAAGAAAAGAACTGAGTTTATTGAAGTCACAAATGAACTTATAACGTTAGGATTACACCGAGATTTGCAAAGTACACTTAGTTAAGAATGGGGAACACACGGCAAAACGAGGGCAAAATCACGCTACTAATCCCCTTACCCTTGTCCCACCCCCTGAAACCTAACTAAATTGAACGAGGAGAGGTCAGGGGTCATCCTCACCAACCCAGGGTTCCTTGACCGTCCGAAATCCAGCCAGGTGAGCCGGTTGCAGTTTTGGGGTACGCTCTATGTGTCCTCTGGGGCCCTGCCGTCCCCACGCGGTCCTGGTCTGTGTGGAACCGGCGAAGGGTCTTCGGTTGGGTGGAGGGCGCGGTTGTGGGTGGTCGATCTTCGTGGAGGACGCGGTCGTGGGTGACCGATCTTCGTGGAGGGCTGCGGGTTGAGGCCTTGTTGTCTTCGGTTGAGTCTGCCACCCCCTGCCCCTCACCGTGATGTTGCCTGTGGGCCTGCCAAACCTCCAGATCTCCTCCCTCCGCTAGGCTCAGCTCCCCGCTTAAACTCGGCTTCAACCGCTCCCAACTGCTCACCGCCCTGTGTCAGCTTTCCAAACTGCTCACCCTCCTGTGTCCCTGCCCAAAAACCTGCTCACTTCAGATCTCCTGGCCCAGTTATACTGTTTTGTTTCAAATTTCTTATCTCAATCCAAATCAAGGTTCGTCCTTTGTTTGATTTTGGTGGGCTTCCCCAGGTGATTGTTCTCTCGTTGTTTATCATTGTCTTCCTGCTCCCGTAACTAGTCTTGAACTGAAAGCCATTGTATGTGTGGAGTATTGATGGGTTTGGATAATTGCATTGATTGTGGTCTTCCTGCCCCCGTAGTTAGTAGCGATTATTTACGCTAGATTTTGATGGGCTTTAGTTTCGTGTTGATTGTTTTAAAGGGAAGAATGTGTATTCCGTCTCCTCTCTGTCTGGTTTCAGGTAAAAGTCCAAAAATCATATTCTTGTTGATGATATAAAAAATGTGGGAACTTTGAGATCCCTTCATCTCTCTCAAACTCACATACACTCTCTCTCTCTCTCCCTCTCTCACACAAACTCACATACACTCTCTCTCTCTCTCCCTCTCTCACACAAACTCACATACACTCTCTCTCTCTCTCACACAAACTCACATATACACTCTCTCACACAAACTCACATATACTCTCTCTCTCTCTCTCTCTCACAAACTCACATATACTCTCTCTCACACACAAACTCACATATACTCTCTTCTCTCTCATAAACTCACATATACTCTCTCTCTCTTTCACACAAACTCACATATACTCTCTCTCACACACAAACTCACATATACTCTCTCTCTCACACAAACTCACATAACTCTCTCTCTCTTTCACACAAACTCACATACACTCTCTCTCTCTTTCACACAAACTCACATATACTCTCTCTCTCACACAAACTCACATAAACTCTCTCTCTCTTTCACACAAACTCACATACACTCTCTCTTTCACACAAACTCACATACACTCTCTCTTTCACACAAACTCACATACACTCTCTCTCTTTCACACAAACTCACATATACTCTCTCTTTCACACAAACTCACATCTCTCTCTCTTTCACACAAACTCACATATACTCTCTCTTTCACACAAACTCACATACACTCTCTCTCTCTTCACACAAACTCACATACACTCTCTCTCTCTTTCACACAAACTCACATATACTCTCTCTCTCACACAAACTCATATACTCTCTCTCTCTCTCTCTCTCACACAAACTCACATACTCTCTCTCTCTCTCTTTCACACAAACTCACATACACTCTCTCTCTCTTTCACACAAACTCACATACACTCTCTCTCTCTCTTTCACACAAACTCACATATACCTCTCTCTCTCTTTCACACAACCTCACATACACTCTCTCTCTCTTTCACACAAACTCACATATACTCTCTCTCTCTTTCACACAAACTCACATATACTCTCTCTCTCTTTCACACAAACTCACATACACTCTCTCTCTCTTTCACACAAACTCACATATACTCTCTCTCTCTTCACACAAACTCACATACACTCTCTCTCTCTCTCTTTCACACAAACTCACATATACTCTCTCTCTCTTTCACACAAACTCACATATACTCTCTCTCTCTCTTTCACACACCCTCACATACACTCTCTCTTTCACACAAACTCACATACACTCTCTCTCTCTCTCTTTCACACAAACTCACATATACTCTCTCTCTCTTTCACACACCCTCACATACACTCTCTCATACACACGCACTCACATACACTTTCTCTCTCTCTCACTCTCGCACACACACCCTCATGTACCCTCATGTACACTCTCACACACACACACTCATGTACACTCACTCTCTCATACACACCCCCCCTCATACACACTCTCTCTCACACACACTCCCTCACATACACATTCTCTCTCTCTCTCACACACCCTCACACACACACATACACCCTCACACACACATTCTCTCTCTCGCGCGCACACACACCCTCGCATACGCTCTCTCACACACACCCTCTCGCGCGTACACCCCCCCTCTCGCGCGTACACCCCCCCTCTCGCGCGTACACCCCCCCTCTCGCGCGTACACCCCCCCTCTCGCGCGTACACCCCCCCTCTCGCGCGTACACCCCCCCTCTCGCGCGTACACCCCCCCTCTCGCGCGTACACCCCCCCTCTCGCGCGTACACCCCCCCTCTCGCGCGTACACCCCCCCTCTCGCGCGTACACCCCCCCTCTCGCGCGTACACCCCCCCTCTCGCGCGTACACCCCCCCTCTCGCGCGTACACCCCCCCTCTCGCGCGTACACCCCCCCTCTCGCGCGTACACCCCCCCTCTCGCGCGTACACCCCCCCTCTCGCGCGTACACCCCCCCTCTCGCGCGTACACCCCCCCTCTCGCGCGTACACCCCCCCTCTCGCGCGTACACCCCCCCTCTCGCGCGTACACCCCCCCTCTCGCGCGTACACCCCCCCTCTCGCGCGTACACCCCCCCTCTCGCGCGTACACCCCCCCTCTCGCGCGTACACCCCCCCTCTCGCGCGTACACCCCCCCTCTCGCGCGTACACCCCCCCTCTCGCGCGTACACCCCCCCTCTCGCGCGTACACCCCCCCTCTCGCGCGTACACCCCCCCTCTCGCGCGTACACCCCCCCTCTCGCGCGTACACCCCCCCTCTCGCGCGTACACCCCCCCTCTCGCGCGTACACCCCCCCTCTCGCGCGTACACCCCCCCTCTCGCGCGTACACCCCCCCTCTCGCGCGTACACCCCCCCTCTCGCGCGTACACCCCCCCTCTCGCGCGTACACCCCCCCTCTCGCGCGTACACCCCCCCTCTCGCGCGTACACCCCCCCTCTCGCGCGTACACCCCCCCTCTCGCGCGTACACCCCCCCTCTCGCGCGTACACCCCCCCTCTCGCGCGTACACCCCCCCTCTCGCGCGTACACCCCCCCTCTCGCGCGTACACCCCCCTCTCGCGCGTACACCCCCCCTCTCGCGCGTACACCCCCCCTCTCGCGCGTACACCCCCCCACCGCGCGTACACCCCCCCTCTCGCGCGTACACCCCCCCTCTCGCGCGTACACCCCCCCTCTCGCGCGTACACCCCCCCTCTCGCGCGTACACCCCCCCTCTCGCGCGTACACCCCCCCTCTCGCGCGTACACCCCCCCTCTCGCGCGTACACCCCCCCTCTCGCGCGTACACCCCCCCTCTCGCGCGTACACCCCCCCTCTCGCGCGTACACCCCCCCTCTCGCGCGTACACCCCCCCTCTCGCGCGTACAGCCCCCCTCTCGCGCGTACAGCCCCCCTCTCGCGCGTACAGCCCCCCCCTCGCGCGTACACCCCCCCCCTCGCGCGTACACCCCCCCCTCACACATTCATGTACACACTCTCTCTCTCACGTACACCCTCATGTATACTCTCTCTCTGTTCTCTCTCTCTCTCTCTCTCTCTCTCTCTCTCTCTGTCTCTCTCTCTCACACACACACACACACACACGTGCGTTGTAAGGAACATATCTTTTTATTTTTTGTTGGACTGTGGATTAAAATTACGATGGCTGCAGGTTGAAAGACGTGTCCACTGGAGCAGGCTGAGAGATATATACACTGTTGCAG